>NW_013665694.1:246673-277562 GCF_000517525.1 Limulus polyphemus | reverse complement strand
GCATACGTTTTCTCATTAAGATGGTGTTGCAGCAAATGAAAAAAGATGGCAATCTGGTGGTACCATATATGGAGAATATGGTGGGTGGGGGAAAACTTCCCAATCCAACTTCAATATCTTGTGTTGCGTCAAACGTGCCACACGTGGACGTGCATTGTGGTTGAGAAGAACACCTTTCCGATTCACGAGTGAAGGGCGTTTCTGATGAAGGGCTTGATTTAAACGTTCCAGTTGCTGACTATAGATCTCTGCATTGACAGTTCACTGTGGATTGAGGAGTTCGAAATGAATTACTCCTTTGATGTCCCACCAAATACAAAGCATTAGTTTCTGTGGATGGAGTCCAGGTTTTGGGGTCGGAAGTCGTTTTTGTCTAGGACTGAGCCATTGTTTTTGGCGTTTAAATTCGCATAGAGAATCCATTTTTTCATCATCGGTGACAATTCTGTCTAAAAATGGTTCACGCGCATTATGCGCCAGAAGAGACGAAGCAACGTTCACAAGTTTGAAACGATGATCATCGGAGAGTTCGTGAGGCACCCAAACACTTTCTTTATGGAGTTTTCCCCATATTCCTTAGATGTTTATGTATTGTTTCACGAGACATCCAATTTCACGAGTGTGTTGCCTTGGGTTAAACTCAACAAGCGTCTTCAGAGCATAAATATAAATTCCAACATGTTGGCCCCTGCCATCACAGTTTTTGAGACTAAAGTCACCTGAACAAAATTTGCTGAACCATCGTTGATACTTACAAACGTTCAAAACATTTCCATTAACTTCGTTGATATTCTTTGTGGGTACAGAGGCGTTGTTTCCCTTCTTGTATTGAAACAGCATTACAGGCTGAATGTGTGTCTCGTCGAGTGCCATCACTATAAGGGATTAGAGTACACTAAACTTTACACATTATATAAGCGACTCTAACGTGACGTTTCGTTTAACGGTTATACGTGATCTACGTTTTTTTTTGTTTTTGTTTTTTTTTGGGGGGGGGGGTAATGAGAGTGTTCCAAAACGCGACATTAATTTCTTGACGACCTAATATTTGTATCATAATTGGTAAGGTGGGTCAAAATGACTCATGTGTAATTAACTTTAAAAATATTATCTTTATAAGACAGTGGAGTCACAAACGGCAAACAAACAATTACAGCAGTAGGAAAGAAAACTTCAACAGCAAATCCACTCTGCTCAACATTCAAGAGCTGATTGTGGACAGAGTACATAAAATATCAGGTAGAGAGCAGCATTAGCCGAGTTAGAATATCGACTTGAAAATTCGACGTGTGTCATTTTGACCCCACCCTACCAGTGAAGGGTTAATAAAACTAGTGCTCATTTTCATTCCCAATATGTTTCCAATATTTGACGAATTTCTCAACAATATTACACGAAACAGTTTATCTTAAACAGTTTTATGAAGTTGCGTGTATTTCCTTAAGTTTGGAGTGCAAATTAATTGAGCAAAATAAATTCCAAGTTTCGAATGCAAGTTGTATGATGATGAGCTGCCCATTTAGCACACAAGTCTCTATAAAAATAAATTGATGTCAAAAGAGACGGAAGAAACAAAAACAACATTAAAACCTAGATTTTTCTTTGAATATGTTAGAAAAAATTCCCACTTCTTATTTAAAACAAGGCGTAGTTGGAGAGTTATAATTCGTGTGGGCTTCATAAACACCTGCACTACCAAATTATTTTACTATATACCTTCTAAATCTTCTCGCTCTTCTAATACCAAGAAAATTCGTTTGAGTTAAGTAAGGTGCAAACGACCAAAAAAAAAAAAAAAGACGAACAAAACGAAATCTGAAATGTAAATTGACTATTTCTGAAGGAAAACTGTTGAAACCAAATAGTAAATGAAGGACATAAGTATCCGACTTTAGATAAATCAATGTAGTACGCTCTTATGGCAAACCAAACGTATGCTAAAATAGAACACAGTTTCATAGTAACAAAATAAGCTGGTTGTGTGTGAGAAAATGGGATTGGGAGAAAGAGTAGAACACGCCGTGGCTTTGTATAAAATTAAGTAGAAAACATCCCGATCACCAATGGAATAAAAACAAGACATATCTCAAGCTAAAACTATCCATTTCCGAAGGAAAGAAAATAAATAACGTAAGTATCCGACTTTAGAAAAATCAGTGAAGTACGTCCTACTAAGGTATAGGGATTATGGTAATCATAAGTAATGTAAAACCTGTACTAAACACCGTAACTACCTACATAACTCTTCAACTTTTTACATATTTTGTAAACATTATGCATATACACGAATATAATGCATGGGTTTAATGGGTCCCTGCTCTTCCCCCACTGAAACCTTTAGAGGATTGTTTGTCATACTATGCCGTGTTATAACAACCTTCAATATATGTAGCCAACAACTATTATTTTTAAGCTAGCAATATCAATTCATAATAATGGAACTTTATTTTATTTTTTAAAAGTTATTTGGTTTCATTACTTTTAATGCTATTTATTTACGATACACAACGTCAAAATGGCGGCGCTGGATGCAACACTGACTTTATTATTATCGGAAGGCTGAAGACGAACGATAAACAGTTTTTTGTTTTTTTTTGTCATATAATTTACACTACTTACTTTAAGTAAAATTCAGTGTAGCAATTAAGATAAAAACAACAGCAATATATATATATATCAAAGTACGTGACATTAGTTGACCGGTTAATTGACTGATTTCGTTTTTGATGGTCAAGTAAGTGCCCTTCTCTGATATCTATTTACCAATACTGCTCACAACTGTCATTTGCTGGTAAATATTCCTCGAAATAAAACTGTATCTACTAGAAATTAACTGTCAAGTGTTTTATAAAATGGCAAAGCGAGAAAAGAACTTAGACAACTACAGCACTTGTATGGACTTCCGAATGATTTTTATTTTATATACATTAGCTTTAGCCAGATTTTGGCCTATTGTAGATTGGGAAAAATTGTATCTAGACTTATGAAAGAACGTGTACATCAGTTTGCAATTAAAATATTAGTTGTTGATTTGGTTGTCGTTGTTAAGCACAAAGCTACACAACAGGCTATCACAGGTATCTAAACCCGATTTTAAGCGACATGCAGACTTGATGGTGGGGAGGGGGCGCCTGGTTAATGAACTATTTTGTACTCATGAACCGGTAGTGTACACTTAACTTATACACAAACTCAACCTCCTACAATTAAAAAAAGCGCTATATTATAATTACAGTCACTCTAAAAACGATCGTTATTTTCATAACATATTTCAGCTATTAAATCAAGACTACGTTTACTGTCTTGACTAAAATATTTCATTAACTTTTTATGCATATTCAAACCTATAGAATACAAACTGAGGAATATTTCATTATTTGCATCATTGTCAGTAGAGCAAAACAAAGTCCCTTCGTAAGGGAACATATATTCCCAATTTTTATTTATCTATTTGTTTAAATAATCTATAATATATTATCCCTATATCTTATCACTATTTTTTCAAGTTTTAAATTATAGTTAAAAACCTCTTGTAGATCGGGAAACATTTGTATCTAGACTTATAAAAAAACATGTACGTCTAATCGCGATAGACACTGGTAGTGTACATTAAATGTGTACAAATTAAGAGCACGAGACTATTCGACGTTTAGTGATCACGCGGTCCTTCTCAGGTTACTACAGAATAATGTCTGCGTACAAGTTCTTTGAGCTGCGTCGAAATTAAGTTACGACACACGAGGTGAAACTTACGAGTGACTTGAGATATTTCATTTCAAGCTAAATCAACAGAATTTTGTCTAGTAGCATTCCAGCATATACGTAATGCACGGTTTAGAAGCTCCATTTCTTCAATACAGCTGGGAGTTTTTTAGTATTTGAGATAATGCTTAAGGCATATGGAGCGAGACGTGGAAATTACTATAAAGCTTCTCAACAACATTCACATATAGCTGCCATGAACGTCTAGTTTCGACTGTAAATTCCTTTACACGTCAAGTTTAATTATAAATCAACGCATTTTGTAAACTCTGATTATCGCGTTTAAATACCTTAAGTTGATTTACTTTTAGATAAGTAAACGTTTTCGTATTTACCTCGATAGAAACATTTGGGCGAACCGTCGTTATCTGTCATAGTAACCGTGCTGGAACAAAATAGTTAACTTATCTAATGTTAATATGTTTTTTATGACGTAAAACTCAGGTCCAAAGCTGTATCTATGGATCGCCAAATACGGTTTTGTTTTCCTTTGGTAAGTTTTTGTTAAGGAATGGTCTGGTGATTGAAAGTGTATTAGAATAAACTAGTTTCAAAATTAAGACGTCTGAACCAAATGACTTTATATGATTATAATATGTATACTTTTGTATAAACATACTAAACTTCACAATTTCATATAATTGTACTTTTAAAAGACGCAGTGTTAAGAAAGATATCCCCTTTGTGTAGACTAATCTACCTATCCTCTGAAAACTGTTGGTTGAACCTAGAAAACCTGACCACACAAATTTATACAAACATACATTCAAGGTGGAAATTTCCTCAGTTTCAAACTTCATAGGGTAAACAAGTCTGTCATTGTGAATTCTACTGGGACGTTTTACCGTTAAACAAGCCATTCTTAAAGTTAGCCACAGCAAAACCGAATGTTCTGTAACACTATCTTGTTTAATGACCAATTTTTCCTCCTCAACTTGCAAGTGTTCTTAGCTTCATCTGGTTGTACTGCTTTTCCTTAATGCACACGGCATTGCGGAAACCCCATACATGCTTTGTTCTATTTATATAGTTCTTTTTTTAACACCTATTATTTTCTCTATCGCCCTAATTATTCTTTAGAGTAAAGCAATACACACACTATTATAACTCATTGTGTTTGTTTTTCGTTTTATTTTAAGTTATTATTATTTCACTTATCACACAATAAAGTTGTCGTTCTTTGGATTTTCTGAATGTTTCTTTGTCCGGTTATATAGCTAGTAGCGATTTACAAACTGAATTTCTTTAAATACCACCAGTAACACAATTTCACATGCATGAATAAAGTAGAAAAAAAACTTGTTTTCACTTTTCATGAACCAATGTACTCCACTTATTCTGCGATTTTGTTATCAATGTCATAGTCTCATACAAAGACTTTTTTTATATGCATAACACAAATACCATTCCCTCTATCCTCTAATACGAAACTACGAACAAGATTCTATAGTAACAACGTGTTACAGGTGTTCTATCATATATTTTAACTATTCGTGTAATTAGTTTCAAGAAAGAGATGTACCTTTATTACTAATAACAAATGGCTTTGTCAGTTAAAACGATTGTAAAACATTTATATAACGTGAGCATAAGACCACACTGGTTATCAAGAACAGGTTATTTAATTATATTTACATAAGTCAGTGCGATTCTCGTTAAAAACATTTCCAGAAAACGTTTACATACTCGCATGGTTGCATCGCTACTCTGACAATCAGATACTTTTTACAGAAAAATCGGTGAAGTTAAAATATTACAAAAACTTGAACCTCGTGAGATGTTACTGGGATTACATCTGAAGATACAACTAATAGCAAAGGTACTCAACTGATGAATCAATACATTCTAATTGTTATATGTTTAAGACATTACACACTCATAGTTAAACCAGTATATTAAATTAGCTGCATTATTTACTAGGATAATTTTGAATTTTTTACGCAGCTTGTTTTGATCAGAATGTAATCATTACCAATACGATACCTAAAATCACGAGCCTAATATATGCATCCCTTACAGTTTTAAAGTACCATATAATAACACAGTTGTTTACGGTTTGGAGGTACGTATTTATATATAGAGTGAGAAACATGCAGGTCTACATGTATATTTAATAGCGTAAAACATTGAAAAACTAGTTTTTAAGTATTGTTTCATAGTCTTGTACGTAAGTAACGAGACTGGCAGTACAGCATTAACGAAAAAAATACTGATTATGTGAAAGATGTTATGTAGAAGTATACGTGAATTTTTTTCTTCCAATTCCTTCATCAAATTACACTGGTATTCTCGTATTCAGCTTTAATTCTGAAATGTGGCTAGTTGTAGACATTAAAAAGTAAAATAGCATAAAAATTCCACTTTAATTACTTTTAGCGGATATATTCTCATCCCAGATGACTTCACATTACTTATCATGAAATCATCTGTACTCTGTGGCCTGATCTACACCTGTTAGGTGAATTTTACACTGCTTACAGAGAAGCAACATTGTATAATTAAGATATAAAAATAATTTCTTATAACGTTAAAACTAATAACTTAATTATAGGTTATATATAAAACTGCTCTAATCTATTCGATGAACAAAGTTTCGAGCACAACTACGAGTAAATTCATTTCAATTAAACTTGGTCATTGTTATTAAATGTTATTGAAGTTAGATAACTTACAAAAAAGGTATGGCTGATTAAAGATGTTAAATTCACCCTGCGTCCACCAACGCGGTTACTAACCAAGGATGACGAAATGCTAGACCGTCAGTATATAATATATAAACCACATTCTAAATACCTGCATCTTTGTTTTCGGCACAGTAAGGTCTTTTGCGATAAAAGTATAAACAATAATTTACCAACCAGCCCGACAAGTCATTTAGTCCACGATATAATTATGTCAAACACTTCCCAGGTTAATTGAAGAAAATTAAATATTTCACAAAAACTGAACAAAGTTTACAAAGGAAACATTATGGTCAACAGCATAGTACCATGTTCGCACGAAATCGATTATACTTTTGTACTAAAACTTCAGTTGACACGTTCTGTCAACAGTCAACAGGACAATTCAAGCTATAAGGCTTCCCGCTAAATTCGTGCACAGAATATAGTACAAGTCCCTCTTGAGTAATCTTAACGAACTGTGAGCCGCCTAGGGAGGTCACGTAGATGAAATGATCCACAGAAACCTTGTTCTGTGGCACTAATCAACCAGTAAATCATGGCTGTTAGGAAAACGAAAGATATCTTCTCTATATTAACGATAAATGCACACAACTCAAAGAAAATGACCATTTTACAGTAACTTCAAACATAGCAAAAGGATGATGTATGTTTTAAGCTATCAAAAAAGTTTTGATATCATATCAGTTTTATTGTTTTTCGTTCTGCTTCAATGAAACGTATAGTAAAATATAAATGGTGATGTTTTTCCGTATCCGATACGCCAATAAAGGCTTTGTATTGATTCATTAAAAAATATTTAAGATGATAATTTATGTAAAACTTTCGTGACGTCAGTAATTTATATATTGTATTTTCTACTTGTTCATAACGATGTAAAGTTGAAACCAACTTTAACTTCCGAGTAAGGACTGAACTCTACAACTTGATTTCAAGGGTGGGAGAATCATTATTCTTAAGTCACTGTCGTCAATAGCGAGGGCACTTAATTGATGAAACAATGCATTCTAGTCTTTTAAGTAGAAAGGTGAGAAAAGTATATTTAATTAGCTATAATGGTTGTCAGGTTGATTTTCACTCTTAAGAGTTATGTACGTAAATTAATCTTCATGCAACAGTTTGTGACAAAATTACTTCTGTGCTGAACAATGGTGAGTGCAAGTTCTGACTCCCAAGGTATAAACACAATATTCTTACTTAAAAAGTGCAATGCGTATTCACAAGCGATTATGGCGTTGTGTGATGTTACACTAAATGCGAGGCTAGGGTTTGGTTTTAAATCTCTGATCACATACGTGCGAAAGACTAAATGCAGTCGGAAAAAAAGATGGAGAGATTTGAACAATCGATTTATATCGTATTTCCATACACCATACAGACTCATGATTAAACTGTACCAAGATACATTCAGTCCTAGTCATTGTGGTGTCTGTCCATTCAAATTAACTTTGGTTTTCTTTCTCATGACAAGTGCATGTCTATATGCAAATTATTTAATACGTTCCAAGCAATCTGGTTACTATTTACGTGGGAGTTCTGCCATATGCACAAGGATGAATGGACCACATTAATAGAATTTGTGTGGTCCGAGTCAGAATGATGATATAATCCAGGGTTTGCAAATATTTTTTTGTCTGTTTTTTTTCCTCTGTTGTTAAGCATAATGGGCTATATGTTCTGTGCCTACAGAGGCTATCGAAACCCAATTTTCAGCATTATAAGCCCTCAGATCTTCTTTCTCTGTCCCGAGTTTTCTTTGCTTTTATGATTTCTGTTCGGCTTTTTGACACAACACAGCTTTATATATATATGAACTTGATTATTTCCCATTTAGAGCATGTTTTTTTTTTTCTTTCAACATTTATTTAAATCTGTATATTAAGGTAACAAAGCTATTTAGAAAAAGTTAAACTCAATTAGTTTTTGATTGGTTTAAATTTTTCTTATATTTTATGTTTGATCTTATGAAACAGTTAATTTCATCTTTTTAATTTATTTTTATTTCTATTAAATATAGTCATTTTTCAATAATTTATTTATTCATTCATGCTTCAAGCTAATATATTTTTCACACTTTTACTAAATACATATCTAGCCAAAGTAAACACATGTCAATTTTCCTAATTTTTCAGAATTATTTTTGGAGTGACGGATTGTCAGTTACATAATTGATGTCTTTTACAAGGATTTCTCTCTCTTATAAGGCATATGTATTACTTTCATTCTATATTTATTTTTTCAAACTCTGCTTAAAGCTTGTCCTTCCTTTTATAACGCTAAATATCATTTATATTACAACAGATGGTAGTAATTGAGTGCTGCGTAGTTGAACTATGTTTTTCGGTCGGTTATTGCCCAAAACTAGGGCATTTCTGAGACAGTGTAAAAACTGAAACTTCTACCAGTCTCTTTGAGCACAAAGTAAAACCAGGTACAGAATAAGCGTTGCCGAAAAGTTACTTAGGGAGCAGCAACAATAAAGAGGGCAACAACAACAACAAAAAGTTTGAGCTGCTTCTCGGTTCATTTTGGATCACCTAACTTTTAAACTGTATCATACATGGAGCGTAGGAAGAACCGAGTCCATAGTGGAAGCAGAAGGCCAGGCCATTTATCTGTGTTTCCTGTTGTGCTTCAAACTTCCAAGGCTAGTAGCAGCAGGACGTCCTACCAGCATCCTATCATACTACAAGTACTTATGAAGTCTAGACACAAACAGACACTATTCTATCTGTAAGATGGATTAGCTTAACATAATATTCGAGCAAAATCTTCTGTACTGAGGAAAACCATATAGGAAACAACATATATATCGCCCGGTGGTCCAAGACAGTACACCTCAGTACCAGTTAGTTATCAGATTCAAAAAATCATGTTAGTCGTAGACCACAGGCATTCCAACGCAAAATAATCCCGACATGGAAGGGCACAACATTCCATCTGATGGGTCTCTTCTTTCATAACTGGTATAAAAAAACAATCGAAGATAATGATTGTAAACACCAGACCCATATTATTAATCCCAATTTTGAGTAGCTAGACTTCCTACAGCAAATGAATGTACTACGGTTTGTTTGTTTGTAGTTTAGTACAAAACTACACAATGGGCTATCTGTGCTTTGCCCACTACGGGTATCGAAACCCGGTTTCTAGCGTTGTAAGTCCGCAGACATACCAATGTGCCACTGGTGGGCAATGTGTTATGGATAAGCAAACACAACACTTTCTGCCTATCCCCAAAGTCAACTTGTAAATTAAAGTCACAACACTAACTTGCAGTATCTGCTTAAAAATCATAGCATGCAGCAGAAACAATCTCACTATTGGATACACCAAAGACATAACCTTCACACAAAGTTGAAATTAAAGTTATGAGCCCATCAATCCAGAAGGAGAGAATAAAAACTAAAAAAAAAAACTACTTAGCATGAGATACCAAAAGAGCAAGAATCAAGAGCCCTGTAACACAAAGGCCAATTATATTACATAATTTATAAACCAGGCTAAACGTGAGAAGAGATCGTAAATGAAATCATATGAAAGTCGCACGGCCAGAAAATTAAGTGGAGCAACTAGAGTCACAGAAAAGGAAACTAAAGTGGTTCAACACAAAAGAGAGATGATAAAAAAACAAAATCAGATATGGTCTAGATGTTAGAAAGTAGAATAACCTAACAGCCATTACAAATTTCCTAGTCAGAATGATGAGGCCACCTACTCTGGGAATTACTAATTTAAGCAACCAGACATAAGAAACTACTTTATAGTAAATTTTATACTCTAATACCCGGAAAGAAAAACTCACTAGGAGACTGACCAAATAAAAAGTGTGAAAGAGGGGAATTTCCTCTAATTGTAAATCATGATGAAAATACAAATACGCAGAAAATAGAAATATTTCAACATCTTCTGAACCATGCTGTCACGTTCTATGAAACTTTGAAGAAATGAAAGATTTGTTAATTAAGTGTAAAAAATTCAATCTCCCAAATCATTACAGAAGCTATGAAGAAATACTTTAAAAGTTTTGTTAATAAAAATCAAAGCAAGATAATTCTTGGAATGACTGAGTGGACTAAACCTTAACCCAGCATACAGAAATGGTACTAACAAATCTAGTTCAGGATGCTGTAGCCCATTTCACATAAACACATAAAAGAAAGATTATCGTAATACAGTGGTGACATTGAGCTGTTCAACTTGACAACATATACTAAGAAATTTCATAATAAAAAAAAAACAACCTTTGACACAATGTGGATAAGAGAGCTTTCATTAGGTGGCATCTTTCTACATCTAATACGAGGTAGTGGTAAACATAAAATAAACCAAAAAAGAGCAAAGGGAAAAGTGACGGTCTAGCCACCTTTATTGCAAGAGTTAAAAAAAAAATCCACAGCTCCTAAACCAAAGGTTAACACAGAGCTTAAGAAAAAGCAGTCACCCAAGATTTCAAGGAGAAGAATAAGAGAGACTAGTCCGGCATTCTGACAAAAAGCTAAATTAGATTAAGTCTTTTGCGTGTGAAGTACCTAACTACTGAATAAAGAAATATCCAAATTAGTATGTAATATGAGTATGTAAGATAAATTCACTATACATTACTATGTCCACTGATCTGAGTGGAAACGTTCAATGAATGTTTATAGAAATAATCCATGTATTTAACTATATTGCATTGAGCAAACACAAGTAAATTTTGATACAGGTCAGTGCAACTGATATGATCATAGGCCTTTGCTACATATTCAAGGAGGACCGTGTATCCCCATCCACAATATATATTATCAGCCTTCTAACACAACTCAAGATGGAGACAGATATGATCATGGTCGCCGAGTTCACATGGAAACTTATACAAATATGGAAAACAAGTCCTTTTTGGCATATTCGGCTTGACAGGTGCTTCTAGTTAAGGCAGATACATTTTCTGTTAAAGGAATGTGAAACCGGCGCAAATTTAAGGAAATGTCAAAGGAAGGTTAGACAACTGGTTTCCGACTAAGCAGCAGTAACCATAGTTCTAGGAATAGTCCATATGCAGCCTAAGAACTCTTTACAAATTATGCGAACAGTCGGTATATAGTTAAACGTGAAACAAATCATATTTGCAGAAAAGAAAAAGTTAAGAATGAGTATGCTTGTTGCATTTGCAGCAAAAGGTTACTGACTTACCTCATAACCAAGTAAAGGGGATGTACACTCTAATAAAACTTAAGAACACTTCCTGAGACGTATATTAAGTTGCAATGAAGTAAGGGCTGTTCAAGATGGCAACAGTACACTGTGACCCATGTTACGTATTACAATTTCAAATAGCCTAAAACTGAGTTAAGCTGTAGATTAGATTTAGTAGTTAAATAATTGCCGATATATATATATCCAATTTATGATATTTGCCAACAAGTTTGATACACACAGTTTTCTTTTTTTAATACAAATGTATTTTAATATACAACCAATAATACAATTTACAATAACAGTTATTCCAAATAGTTATTACAGACAACGATGTATATACTTCCTTGATATCTTATCGATGGTTCACGATGAGCGAGTTAATTTGGAGTTGATGTAGATACAATTTACTTAACAGGAAGCTGACTAGCTCTGTTCTTCATTCTTCGCTAGCCAAACAGGCCGAGTTATCCACCGATGGAGTTACATAACGTTTATGTAGAAATACTAATGGTCGATGTGAATCCACTACAGTTAAATGATTTGTATAATGTTCGAACTTTATAAATGTTCCTGGTCAAATATCTTCAGTTTTCCGATTAATAAGCTTTATAACAATCACAGTTATAGATTCCGAAGTTTATAGCACACCAACTATAGCAAACCAATAACAGATACTGTTTTTGGAGCGTCGCATTAGTTATATTTATAGGGGTGTGGAGCGTTTCTCGAAACTTCATTTCAAGTAACAATACTGACGCTAACACTAGCGTATAAGTACACACACACACACATATATTGTTGATTCTTACACTCGAGAATCTTCTACAACTTCAGAGAATAAGCGTGAGTTTCGCAATACATATTTAACAGTACAAGTTATGTATATTTCTAAATATAAATTTAATTTAAACAAACATCGATATTATAATAAATGTATAATAATAAATCCGTCACACCCATAACAATTCCATAGAAGAAAGTTTTATGTATTTTTGCTTCAAATTATCAGTTAATTATTAAGGATATTACCCAACTAGCACTACTAATGAATAAATAAATATAAATTCATAATATGAAAGGGCGCCAGCTTTTAAAACTACACACCAAGACTTTATAAACACTAGACGGGAAAATAAATACAAGTTAAGATAGACGCGAAGCCGATCCAATATCATTGAGTACAGTACGGTATTTGTTTATTAATGAGGAAGAGCATCAAGTCCTTCGAAGATAATATAGCCAAGGATCCATATCATCAGATGCATTTGACAAAATATGAGTGACTAAATAGTAAACAAGACCGATGTACAGAAGAAAAAAAAAAGTCATTACAAAGTAATCGCGACACAAGACCTTTGCGCCATCTACAGGTGAATTTTAAAACTTGTTTCCTTACACATACTGAGACTGTAGACTTGCTCAGAAATTTTACGTGCATGAGAACTTATCCAACTGATTTATTGTGTTATGAAGGTATGATACTTCATACTTAAAAGGTAAACATTTACGTTACTTTTTTTCCGAGAGTTGTTCTCGTTTCTTTTTTAATTCCATTGCTTCATGTTAACCCTAAAACACGTCCTGTAACAACAACGCCATAAAGCAAGTACGTAAAGATCGATACACCACGTGTTGGCTAAACAGTTAAGTGTGCATCTCGCGAATTTTTTGTAATGCATAAGCACACCTTATAAACAGCTGATAGTTTTAGGTTATTGGGAAAACAGTATGTAAACTCCTATACACAAATCATATAGTTAATGAAGTTCTGCTGGAAAGTTTTTAAAAAATACTACTCTATGCAAATATACTGTTTGAGAGACCAAAGAAATTAGAACCACTACAATACCCTTGGATATTTTAATATTACTACCTGTGACAGTTCAAGATAACCATTAAATACACGTGTTAGAGAGATATTTAAAAATTGACTCGTGTATTTTCTCTACCTGATTACATCGCATAACGAAATGAATTGTCAAATAATTTAATGTCAGGTTCAGTGAGGAACTTAGAACAACGCAGCAACTACGGTTCAAAATTCAAGATCCACCTGATGGCAGAGAGTTTTTACTTGTTACACATCCACAAAATCCTTATATCACCTTAGCATCTAGTGTCGTTTTCAAAGTAAAACTTTGTACTGCAGTTGTCCAAAGTGTCATCTATAATAAATTACATTTGTATTTGGAAAGTAAACTTTTTGTTTTAGTTTTCAGAATTTATATCTACCTTCACTAAAACCCAATTTTTAACTATTACAATAACTATCATTTCAGTATGTTCGCGGCCCGACATGGCCAGGTGGTTAAGGCACTCGACTCGCAATCTGAGGGTCGCGGGTTCGAATCCTTGTCACACCAAACATGCTCGCCCTTTCAGCCGTGGGGGCGTTATAATGTGACGGTCAATCCCACTATTCGTTGGTAAAAGAGTAGCCCAAGAGTTGGCGGTGGGTGGTGATGACTAGCTGCCCTCCCTTTAGTCTTACAATGCTAAATTAGGGACGGCTAGCGCAGATAGCCCTCGTGTAGCTTTGCGCGAAATTCAAAAACAAACAAACAAACAGTATGTTCGCTTTATTTGTTTTTGTTGAATTTCGCACACAACTGTTCATGGGCTGTTTATGTTAACTGTCACTAGGTTAGAAGTGATAGACAAAAGGGAAGGAACACAGTTAGTCAACATCACCCAGTGCTAACTCTTGGGTTACGCTTTACCAATGAATAGTGAAATTGACCGTCGCGTTATATTGCCCGTATGGCTGAAGGGTCGAGCATTTTTAGTGATGGGTTTCGATAACGCGACATGCAGATTACGAGTCGAGCGCTCTAACCACCAGTTTAAATCTTCATATCATGCAGTCTAAACAGAAGCCAATTAAAATGAAGCTTACACTCAGGTTCATATATTTAACACGTGGTAATATAGGTTTAAATTAGCTTATTTTCTTACAATAATATGAATAATTTCGGCGTGCGCGCTCGCGCGCACACACACACACAAAATAAACGGAATTAAGTGTTAATTATAAATATTGCTAAAATTATCCGTCCGTAAATATATTTTTTTCAAGTCGTAAAGCCTCATGTATCATGGCGTAAATTATATGCAACTCTAAAACCTGTTTACTGAAAAACTATTTAAGTCTTTGTCTAAGCTTATAATACTTACACTAATTAAACTGGCGACTCTCCTGCATTGAAATTTGCTGACGATCCAAGTAATCAATTTATTATTTCTGGATAATTACTGCAGATGTTTCCCCTGGTGTTCTTAGAATTCAAAAGCTTGCTTGCTGTATGAGCTAACGTGACTATTACTTTCGATATTATTTTAGAAACGTTAGAATAACAGTAGTTTGTAGCAACCTTGTCAAACTTTGAAAGTTTCTATGATAAATTACCATAAATATTTATTATATTTCATTCCTGAAAAACAGACTTCAATCAAAAATATTAACTACTTTGCGTTGCGTGCAATTACACCACATATGTTCCGCTCGCTTAATGTCTTACTGTGGTAACAGATCGTTTAGGTTGCTAATGACAACGCTTTAAACTTCAGACAAACTTCCTGAAGACGTAGATAATAACTAAAAATATACTTTAACGCAGAATTATGAGGCGAAATATCGAGAATCTAAGTGAGCCTTTTTTTGTAACCTATAACTTTTTAATTAGTCTTAGATATTTTTAATATCTAATCAATAATTTAATAAAAGTTAGCCAACAGACGTCGCCGTTCGCTCAACACATTTCTTATGTTGTCTTCCAATGCTTGCAAGTATGTGTACATTGTCGTTCAGTAAATGAGCTAATAGGAAATTGTGTGTTAATATTTACGTGCATTACGTCTGTTTTTTAGGACAAAACATCAAAGCTTTATACAAAATATTATAACATCCTACCGAAACCTCAAAGTGAAGTTTCATGGAGTGATCTCCTTCATCTACCAAGAAAAATTAAATATTCATTCGATGATGATGAATACTGATTTCTTTGTGTTATTATATAATATTATCTTAGTCTCGCGTCCACGTATCTCTCTTTCTACAAGAATTGTGTTGCCAAAACTACTGGGAAACACATCATGAAGAGTAGTGTTGTATTTCAATACTGGGGTCATATTTTAATATGGAGTAGGCCCATCTTCAGTGGTAATCACAATCTGTTACGAACCTTTGACACCAACTAATGCTGTGTGTGTGTGTGTGTGTGTAGAATAAGCCGTAATTCCTAATGTAAAGCAGCTTTAAGTGTAGTAAAATATTGGTGTCTTTTGCATTTTTTCTGATCCTCAAGGAGCATTCCAAAACGTTCCAGAGTAGTCAATGGGTCTGGGTCTGCAGAGGCAAATTGTAGATATTTAACAAACAAATTTTATATGTAAAAAAAGTACGGTTCTTTCTTATAGAACCCCCATCAATACAAGTAGTACACAATCATCCAGAATGACAAATGAAAAACATTTTTATGGTTTCCTAAAGTATTATTGTGGACCAAATCCAAACCAGCCAAAGCAGATTCATGCTATGATATCAACTTTACGGTCAGAATGACAGTAATATTGAAGATACATTTCAGAATGCCATCAAATCCAAACTGTTCATCTCATCTATTGCAAATAATAAGTAGTGGGATTCAATGCTCCCAATTATAACTTTACGTTATACTTCACCCTAATTTGAACTTTTAAGGCACCAAGAAACTGGCATCTTACATTTACAGCAATAATGAGAGGATTATGGGCTGCTGTTCATCAGTGAAATACAGAAGAATGGACCTCCACACACAATATTGGTTTCATACCTGGAAGTCTCGATTCTTATCAAAATTCTTAGCGAGAATTTTACTTCCAAAATTGCACTTTTCACAAAATATTTTTTTAGACTAAGGCATTAATATACCCAAAATTCTTCTATTCTTTCAGCACATTATTTATATTCGAGTTTGACATGAGTACACAACCTAAAATATTAAAGGCTGCATTCAATGAGCATAACAACTAAAAGTTTGACTTTTATACATATCTGCATTTGGGTTAAATACTATTACTAACTAACCTTCATCCCCACCACCTGACGCACACACGTGACTGTAGCTCTACTATTTTTTTAGATTCCTACGTATATGCCTAGCTTTTTCAACAATTATTATTATGGGTTACAATAATAAGAAGTGGTGGACTTTTAACGAGGTCTTACTTTCTGGAAATATTTCAACGTTACCAACCTTCTTTTATGTTACGTAGTCCCCCTCCCCCATTTTCCGAGTCCTCATATGACATTACACTCAACTAACAAGTCCTTTATTAACAATATACATGCCCATTCTTATAGGTATTTTATATGCTTATGACACTCATCAGTTAATTAGTTACGTCACTGTACCCCTCCCATCACGACAAGACACGGTAAAATGATGGAGCAAAATGTCATTATACGAGTACCATAAAAACACACACACACACAAATGAACAGATGTACTACTACGAAAAGGGATTCTTTTGGTGAACTGGTATTGTTCAGTAGTGTTTTTGTTTTATATTTCAAAAGCAATCTTAATGAGCTGTTTCCTGGGTGTTTACATGTTCACCCACATACAGTCTGTCCACTACTAACCCATCAAATTCACGTAATGTAATGGATTTACGCCCACGACACTGCTTTTTTTTTAAATAACGTACAAGTACCACGAACTTTAAATGTAACATTCGTTATATGATTAATGTGAGTAAAAACAGCTAATTATTTGAATTCTATGAAAATTCTGTTTGTTTAGTTTTACAGGAGTAGGGTTTCTCAGAGAGATTGTATTCATAAATTAAACCAAGATTCACAAAACAACAACAAAAAACACGAATATTTGATGTTAGAACTTAATGAGAAGTTAAAATATGGTGAAATATATGTCAAGAAAATTACAGAAACATTTCATCAATGTACACTAACAGTAACTCGTATATTAGAAATTTATGCTTGCTACAAAAACCGTTGTTGTACACTTACACTACGGGTAACTATGAAATATAAATGAAAAACAAATACACGTGTCTACATACGCTGTCCTATGCGCCAAATGTAATTGCAGCTGAACCCGACAAAATTATTTATCAATAAAATAACTGTTCTATATAGAAAAGTAATTAACTTTTCCCCAGGAATATGAACATCCACAAAACACTCTTTTAACACATGTAAAACAACAAATTTGAAAGTGGCTAAAGCAAAGACGGCTTGCAACAAAAACATTTATAGTAATAACAAATATGGTATTCATCCGCGTAAGACATATTTTGAGGTCATCACATTTTTAACAGCTTGACTCCAAATAAGCATCATGTACATTCCTTTAAAATTATAATACCATTGTAATTTCTTTTAATCCGCTGACGTTGCTAATTAAAACATCAGTGTTCAATATCCTTGTTTGTTTTAGCGCAAAGCTACACAAAAAAACTGTATACGTTTTGTCCACCACGGGGTATCGAATCCTGGATTTTAGAGTTGCACTTTTTTGTTGGCTTGTTAGTAAGTTAGTACAAAACTACACAATGGGCTATCTGTGCAGTACCCACCACGGGTATCAAAACCCAGTTTTAACCTCATAAGGCTTCAGATTTACCGCTGAGCCACTGGGGGCTAGCGATGTTAATCCGTCAACTTATCGCCGACCCACCAGGGGGATTCGTTCAATAAAAACCAACAATTAAAACAAAAAGGCATGAGATAACCAATGAAATGAAAATGCAAAGCAAAACATCTTAGTTGGAGTGAGGACCGAATATACTCGCATTGTAAATAAAAACCTTTGATATAAAATTATCTGCGAACAGTTTACAGCAAAGCTATCTCCTTTCGGAGAAGAAGAAATAACAAAATTACACATATATTGTATGTGACATATGTGAGAATGTCATTTGAAATTAACTTTATTATGTACTTTATCGGAACGAATCCCCGACCATTCAACGTGCAATTTCGCTATGGGTATTCTTGCAGCTGGATAAATTTGTGAGAGCACTTACCAGGAAGGATATTCCTACGACCACAACATTTAGAAGAAGGAAGTATTTAATATTCAACAATGAAAGCAGAAAACCTTGCAGTGTGTCAAAGAAGCAACGGGCTCAGACACCCAAGCCAACCTGGAGCAACGCCTTCATTCACAATTGAAGCCTATATTTACGACAGAGAATCTTTTAACCTCAACACCTGAAAAGAAAAAGAAGAAAAGAAACATTTTCATTCGCATCACGACATTTAGTGAAGTTTAGATCTCCTGATTTGAACCCAGTCCAACCTGTAGCAGCGTCCCCTTTCAAAATTGAAGTCCATATTTACGACAAAGAGTCTTTTAACCCAACACCTAAAAAAAAAGAAGAAAATAAACATTTTCATTCGCATCACGACATTTAATGAAGTTTAGACCACCGAATTTCAACCCAATCCAACCTGAAGCAATGCTCCATTCAAAATTGAAGTACATATTTACGACAGAAAATCCTTTAACCCCCAATACTTAAAACGTGAAGTTTAGATCTATTTATTTCTGGAATTACAGAGCTATAATGTAATTCCTTAGCACCCTAAAGCTAACTTGTCAGTTTTCTTTCATTGTTCACCAAATTTATTTGGCGCACTAATGTAAAATCTTACTTTGCTTTTGAAATTCGTATTGCTAATTTTATAGAATAAACCACAATCACATCGTTCACAATTAAGAATTTATCTTACAACTATACTTCAAATACAAAAAAAAAAACAACACTGTGATCAAAAAGCTGTTACTGCTTTTCTACTTTCAAATAAAAGTGGTTATTTATAAGTAGACAATATTAATTTCATGACCCTAAGCAAACTACGAATTCAAGATCAAATACAAGAGGAGTTTTAGGCAAATTTTAGGAACAGTATGACAGACTAGTATACATGTTCAGGTTCCGAACAGTCCTATTTTGTTGTGTACCATAATATGTACTCCAATAAATAGGACATAAAGGATGCATAGTGAGTTGAGATTATACGAAGAGTATTTGTAAACAATCCTTCGGCAACATAAACAGCAAAATAGCTGTATATTTTAACAGGAATATTTGATTTTTCTCAAAATATATTTGACGTACAAATGTAAATTTTTGCTTTTATAAATCTGTATTGGCTTATGTTATAGGATAATTCAAAATCACATCGTTCACAGTCATGAAGTTATAAAACTACATGATACAATCATACTTCAAATACAAAAAAACATATAGTTAACTTTATACTACAGTAACATTCTGACAAAAAAGTTACTATTAGTATCTTACTTTTAACATTAGTAGCATTACATGCATATTTTTTTCTTATTCTTTAACGTGCATCATCTTCATGACTCACATTAGACTTCCAATTCCAATTTACATACCACCTAATTTTGTCACCAATTTTCATTTGTGGTATTGATCTACGCACCCCACAGTCTTTTAGCACTTTTAATTGCAGCCCCTTATTCCTATCCAAGAGCCTTGTTTTTCTATCTTTTATTGCTCCACATTCCCTTACAGATATTTACGTTCACCGTGACTGTATTGATACCAAATTGTTCACTGCTGACGGCATTCAACCCTTCCTGTGTCCTATATTCTTTTTAAACTTACACTTTCTGAACGTTAAAGCTCTCCATTGTTTTAAGTTTGCTTCCCTCATTCCCAATATGTACAAATAAATACACAAAAAAACACACGTGGAAGACTACATGCGTCTACCCTGAACCTTTTCTTATGTAAAACTAACAGAAAAATGTTTTATTCCATTTCAAGGAATAGACTTATGAGTAAAACATGACATTCAACAACATTAAAGAACTACTTCAACCCACACATTATAATTTACAATAAATAACTTTAGAAATAGTAGATAGGTTTACTCTAGTACTGAGAATAAACAGGATAATTATTATAAATTTAAATTGCTTCTCATTATTTCCATGATCCAACTCGTCTTCTTTTTCTTTTTAAACAAAAATTAAGTGATTTAGAACAATAAACTTACAGTGAGATTTGTCAAAAGCTTAGTGTATGATTATTTCATGAGTATCCAGTATTTAATTAAACGTCTGTTTATGTGAATATGCCATTATGGTGGAAAATATTTTCGCAGAGCACATAATACACTTTGTTGAAACATAATTAACAAGTACATAATACATTTTGTTGAAACATAATTAACAAGTACATAATACATTTTGTTGAAACATAATTAACAAGTACATAATACATTTGTTGAAACATACTTAACAAGTACATAATACACTTTGTTGAAACATAATTAACAAGTACATAATACACTTTGTTGAAACATAATTAACAAGTACATAATACACTTTATTGAAACATAATTAACAAGTACATAATACACTTTATTGAAACATACTTAAGTATATTTGGTTATGAAAACAAAAATAATAATTTGAAATCATAATGTTTTTAGCAGATGCATAAACTACCTCAATCTTAGTATACTTTTTGCACTCTAGTGTATTTTTTTTTAATTTACATTAAACGTAGACTCTATTTGTTTGTTTTAAAAGCTATATTACATTTGTAAAATTTGGCTTTTTTTAGTTATAGCTTTCTTGTGAGAAACAATTTCAACTTAATTATACCTAGGCAAATTTTTAACCAATAAAATCTATGTTTAATGTTATACGTATGCTTCATCTTGCCCTAAACTTAAGACATTTTTTTTTTACCTTCCATGTGTTTTATTTAATACAGTACATAAACAAAATGAAATAATTATATACCTAGGATCATGTTTATCAAAGTTAATTTTTCCTATATACACTATTACATGTACTTGCGAGGAGCTTACAATCATTTTCGGAATGACACGTCATTGATGAATATTCAATATTACCAAGTGATTTACTATACAAAAGTTTGCTTGTTAACCACAATGGCATTTTCTTTGGCATGTGTAATGTGTGCAAGTCATTTTCTCTAACAATCATTTAAAGATCTGCGTGCCGTGTCTAGGTCTAAAGTCTACCCCACTTGGGGAGGCGACATTCAGTCTGCTCTTGCTGGCCCCAGACTCACTCACTCCTGTGCATTTGCTTTGTACGGTAACAGAATAGTAATCGACTACACCCGCCTGGCAGCCAGCCAGAACCCGATGACATATGGCCCAAAGGGCCTACTGCCTTAGCCATCAGCAATCGTTCCTTTCCAAGAGCCCCACTATATAATGTAAAGACCATGTCACCAACCTTTTCAATCTATAGCATTATAACATTTTTCACTATATACAATGTAGTAAAAACGTATTTCATCACGTATATTATATTAACGGAATATTTTGAATGTTATTTACATGAAACAATGAAAACATTGAAATAACACGTATTTATAACGAAAGTTACAGTTTTCTTGGAGGTCGTTCGCGCATGTATTTAAACGTTTTGATAATTCCGTATTATCACACTTCACTTGCGTGTGTGCTATTTCTGTAGATCCTTGCAGGTACTTATAATTGTATATATGTATCTGATGTAACTATGTATTACCCCCAAAAAAAAGTTGTTTTACTGAATTTCGCGAAATGTTACTCGAGGGCTATCTGCGCTAACTGTCCCTAGTTTTGAAGTGATAAAAGGGGAGGCAACTAGTCAACACCACCGACCGGCAATAAAAACGACAGAAATTGATATAAATGTAAATGCAAATTGCAAAATGTTAATATAATGGTACTCGTAATAATGTATTTAAAATTACCTAGATGTCTTATGATCATTCCGGTTCGGTCAGTTATTTTATGAAATAACCTCCGATAAAACTTACTATGCATGTTCAACTTCAAAATACAAGCTTTCAAGATTAACATTTCTTCACGCTTTGTGGACACGATTATTGGTCTTAAAACACACAAGAATTAATATCACTACAGTCCAACAGTATCTTTATTTCTAGTATATTTATGTATTTTGACACATTTTATTCCCACTTTATTATCAGAGGATTAGTACACCACACCTTAAACTACTAGTAGGCCCGTCTCCATTGTATTTTTTCAAGTGAATTCTATGGGGGCTCTACTGTAATGGTTCCCAACCACCGATCCATTATTGACCGGTGTTGGTCACATCGGTCTACAATGTGATGTCAGCCAATTGGCAGGAAGGCTGAAAAGGAAACGTTTGTTTTAAAATACAGCTATGGAAGTATACTGTTTCACAATGTAATATAAAATTGGTTTATAAAGTTAATATTGTACGAAGCAATCCGAAAATTTTGGGATTGGAACTAGCTGGTCCTCAGTTTGAAAATTAGGCCGGAACCAGTAGTGCTTATAAGTGTGAGCAATTACCACATCTGACAGCTCAATGCTCTAGTCATGATGACGCAATGAAACGCGTATGAACCTTTAAACTGGAATGAATTTTAGAAACACTACTGACGGAATGAGTGTTCTTGATATTGAAGCTGGCTTAGTCACACTCAAGTCTACAGTGATGAAGAAACGGTAAACCAATAATGAGTGTTCATGATATTGAAGCTGGCTTAGTCACACTCAAGTCTACTGTGATGAAGAAACGGTAAACCAATAATGCAAGCATGAAACAATGACCTTATCATTCCTCGGTCCGTGGTAATTATATGATGCGTTTAGAAACGAACCCGCACATCTCGCAAAACAAAAGAGTTTTTTTACTAGCTTTTGCCAACCTATAATAATCGGAAAACTTTACTTGTAAATCTCACCTCGTTGATAAAGGTTATCTTGACACTTCACATTATTTAAGTAAACTCACCACAGTAGTAGAAATATTGTGTTCTTATTTCCATTAATGTGTGTTTTTAGATCATACTTCATCAATATTTCCTTGTAAAACTAAATGTGATACCTAAGAGTATAATTACCACTACGAGTGATGAGTGGTTGGCTGGTTGTTTGTTTTCGAGCTAAGCCACATATCGGCTGTGTCCGCCGCGGGGAATCAATCCCGAATTGCAGCGTTGTAAGTCCGTAAACTTACCGCTGTCTCACCGGAGGATGCGAGTAATTACCACACAAGCAGATGTTCAAGTTATGCAGCCTAGCTATAAGAAATTCGTAGGAGCTGAAAAAAGAATGTTTGAGGCAGCAGAAACTGTACATATGAGAAAGGGCAACACGTTTTTTTTTCAGTAATTCTTAACATTACAGTTGCCTAGTGGCCCGAGATAGTAACTGAAGGAGGACAAAAGTTGAGCACAGTCCGTAGTTCTACAAGTTTATTAAATTCTGACATTTGTCTGTTTTTGTTTTTCTCATGAAGTGCGTTAAAAAAAACGGGATTTTTAAGAAGAAAAAATTGCAAGCTTACCATTTATAACTAAACGGTTTCAAAATGACTAAATAATATCAAAGCAGATGCATAGTTGAACGTCCGTAAAAACTGGCGATATTTCCTTTTATCTCAACATTGTTTAGAAGACTTAAGTTTGAATTTACTTTACACTATCAGAAGGCATTAAAATTATGTTTAATCATAACCATGTACAAACCTTTGACAAACTTGACTATTATACAGCCTTTTATGTTTAGTTTCATTCTGTAAAGTTGTAAAGTAGTTCTGAATCTTAAATAACACGCAAATTTAATGTTATTAATAAAGGAATATAACGGCCATTATAAAGGCCATTAACATGAATTATACCATAGTTTCCAAAATATCAAGCAATCCATTTTGATGCGTAAATACTTTGCCCTTTTTGTTTTCTAATCCAGTATCTCTTACTTATTTTACTGACTTGGGGACATGTCCCCCACTAGAGCATTGCCAGAGGAGTTTGGAATCTTGCACCACCATGAAGAAAGGATATTCTTGAAACTTCCATAGTTTACCAGTTTAATGTTTCAGATAAGTATGAAACGTCTTTTTTTGTGTATGTGCCAAAAATAAACCTAGAACTGGTACAGCTGTTTAGCTATAAATATGGCAATTAAAGTTAATATAATGAAATATATTAGGAAACACTACAGAAAACGTAAAGACTCTATCAGAGTAATGATTTTATGCGTGGCCTGACATCACAGTTCTACTTTTACATGACATCTTTTTTTCAGCACTCAATTTTACAAAACGCGAAAATTCTAGGTACTCCGCTAATAATAATAATTTATTATTACAATATTTCTCCACTATATCTATAGCTACTTCTGTTAATGACGTCGTTCATGCATAAAAAGGTAGATATTCATAATCAGATATTTCCGATTGTTTTGTGAAGATTAACTTTGAGAAAGGACGTAAGGTCTGTTTGTTTTGTAATTAAGCACAAAGCTACTCAATGAGCTATCTGTGCTCTGCCCACAACGGGTATCGAAACCCGGATTCTAGCGTTGAGGACGTAAGGTGCTTAAAGAAGAAAGCAGAGCAGCATGGAATAAATCTACATGTTGGCACTGGTGAATGAACGAAATAATTTTGAAAGTGGTTGGAATTTATACCTTTAATAACAAGTTAATATATTTTATGGCCCATTTTGATTGCTTTATTTGAAATACACTTGTATAGAAATGCTTAGAACAAAAATGCAATTAATTGTTAGGGGCCAATTAAACTGTATCCACAACCTGTTCTATTTAGCACATGAAAGTCTACGCTGAAAGTCAGTAAACAAGTAATACTTATTTTCAATCACTTTAAAGTATTTGTAACTTAAGCTTTGAATTGGTGCACTTATATAATTTCTGATTCACTGCATTTTTTTTTTTTTTTGTAGAGCCTATTCAAACTTCGTATCTATCATCTAGGTTTAGTATTGGAATATACGTCCTGAAACTTAAAACAAAAATGAACTATTACAACACAGACAAACTTTTATTCATAACTGCAAGGAAACTACTAGAGCCTCAGCACAACTGTTAACTAATACAAGTCCAACAATTCTCAACATTACAAGTTCAAAGATCGCACCTGAAACCCATAATGTGCGTGTTTATCAATTTTAAGCTTAGTGAAAGTTCATCACCTTAAAAACACGTTATAAACAAGTAACCTGTTCTATGATATACAAGGCAATATACATGCACAAGAAATACAGAAACCACTAAGGGAGTTTAGTTGCCAGGTGATGGCTGGTCTAACCAGCTTGCATGGTGGCTCTAACGTATCAACGAAGGAGGTATAACAGCCTAAGGGTAAGACGATCAGCCACCTAGAGGGTCAAGGTGACCGACCTTCCTCCGATCTAGTCTTTCTCGCCAATGGCTAGATTGAAAAGTTCATGCAGAAACACTGCCACACATTCATTTGACTACAAACTCAAACAAACTTTACAAATTCTGACGAAACCAAATAACTGTTAATTATGTTCGTACTCTCACAAAAAGACGAAGAAATTAAAAAATTGTATTATACACATACACAAACATATACATACATCACCTTTTTCTTAGTAATCTACACACACAAAAATATTTGTTTAATTAGGCTAGACAGTTAATGTGCAATAAATATGAATAAATATTGGTATTCATTTATTTATTTGACTGATTTAACTGTAGATTACAATTGCAATCGTCGTAAAATGTTTATTCAAGTCAAAAGAAGTGCCTCTCCATAGTAAAGAAGTATTTAAAAAAATATTGTACATTAAGTTTCGTTGGATTTATAGTGAAGAAGCATTAACAAAAAAATATTGTACACTAAGTTTTGTTGGATTTATAGTGAAGAAGTATTAACAAAAAATATTGTACACTAAGTTTTGTTGGATTTATAGTGAAGAAGCATTAACAAAAAAATAAAATATTGTACACTAAGTTTTGTTGGATTTATAGTGAAGAAGTATTAACAAAAAATAAAATATTGTACACTAAGTTTTCTTGGATGTATAGTGAAGAAGTATTAACAAAAAAATATTGTACACTAAGTTTTGTTGGATTTATAGTGAAGAAGTATTAACAAAAAATAAAATATCATACACTAAGTTTTGTTGGATTTATAGTGAAGAAGTATTAACAAAAAAATAAAATATTGTACATTAAGTTTTGTAGTAAAATGTGACAGTACGCTATTTTCAAAACATCTAGTTCTCTCTCAAATAACAACATAACTAATTCATAGGGATTATTTATACATTTCAAATGCATAGAAAATAGAA
Organism: Limulus polyphemus; assembly: GCF_000517525.1. Classification (NCBI taxonomy): domain Eukaryota; kingdom Metazoa; phylum Arthropoda; class Merostomata; order Xiphosura; family Limulidae; genus Limulus; species Limulus polyphemus. The sequence continues at coordinate 250,803 of NW_013665694.1, read as the reverse complement.
CTACACACTCAAACAATATCTACATGCGATTTTATATCAACAGAAAAGTAATATGTTGATTCTTAGAAGCGAAAAATTAAGGTCCTTTTCCACTTCCACAAGGACCAAATTATATCTACCAGTCTCAATACTCTCCTAGTTTCATAAGAACACAGTTTTCACAATTTTACCAAATGTCGACCAGTATTTCGAAATGATAAATAAAAAAAAGAACAATTATTATATTCACTGAATCCCATAAAACATAAAAAAATATTGTAGTATTTGATAAAAGATATTTTATATACAGCTTAATATATAGTGTTTTTAGGCTTCAAAAACCTAAAAGTAAGGAAAAATCCATTAAGTCAATTACAAAACAAAAGTTTTTTTATGATTACTGTATATTTTACAGAAGACACAAAGTGAAAACACAAAGTACTTTCATATCATGATCTTTATTAATTCTCAACCAAAAACTATGAGATACAAGCATGCAAGTTTTTCAAAACATGTTTTGAAAGTATCATAAGTATTATGATATTAATCACTGTTTTTGTATGTTGTCTTGTTCCTTCTTTTGGTTTGCATATAGTCAAATAAATGATTTAGTATGTGCATCAAGCATGGATATAAAAAACGTGTTCACTTACCAACAAACAAACAGATACCATAGTTAATGAAAAACGTGTATGAATATAAAAAAACACTTTTATAATTAAAATAAAAATATGTAAGGGTGTTAATAAATAAAATTTACTTGAAAAAATAACTTACGAAGTTTGGAAACAACCTTGGCTTTGACACTATTTTGCCACGCTCCTCTTGCTTCAGAAACGAAATAAATTATCAATATCACAACAAACAAAAGTAAGTGTCTAGTCCACACCTGATCAAAGTTTACCATGATTCAGTTGAATTCACTGTCTTCAAACAGAGTCTACATTACCCTATTTACCATGGCATCATGCTTATGAGATAATCTGTAAGAAAACAAAAGAAAAATAAATCAATAAAACTATTTCAACAGTCCAGCACACAATACCTACATTGTTGAATCATTGCAAGCTGCATTATAACTTGTAAGTTTGGTAAAGCAAATTGACTGGTCCAATTGCTTGACAATTTGAAAACGTGATTTCATTTGACATCTTATTTTTGATGAAATTTTCATGAGTTTTGTATTTATTTTTTGATGAGAGAGGGCTGTTACCATATCCTCCAATTGTCACAAACAATGAGTGACAATGAGAAATCATGAATTTATTAGCACTGTTAGGCTTACATCTTGCACAAGGAATCTGATAGATTTTGTAGCACTATTAATGGATTTTTACCTCCACGTTTTTCTTTATGGCATAATGTCAAAAGTGATCTTGTGCATTTTTATATTTATGTTTTCATATTTTCGTTATAATTCAGTAAAAACACTGACATGCTAGAATACACACACATACACTATCTGATAAGAAATGTTTTAAAAATGTAATAATATTTACTATCTTCAATTATATTACACGCATATTAAAACATAATTATGAGATTGTAAAAATATGCTCTGAAATTAGCTATTCCATACCAATTTATTTGTCTAGGTCTAAGCGTTCCCTGTAATGCATATATTTTTCTGTTTACATTAAAACCACATTTGCCTTGACACAAGTCAAACTTTTAAAAAACTGTACAAAATAAAATTAATTTCATAACATGCTTAAAGATGTGCCTACTTCATTATTTGAATAAACCATAAATACAAAATATCTCACTATTCTTTTAAATAATTTACTAGTGTTAACAATGACAAAAAGTTAAACTATAGTATACCATATGATGTTTCTTTCTGAGAAAATTTCTAAATACAACTACTTACTCCTACGTTTTAAATTAAATACAGGAAAAATATATCAAATCGTACATCTTCCACTTGCACAAAGTTTATTTCAAAAATGAGTTCAGTAGAAAGTAATTATTGTTACAAAAGTAAAGAGCAAAAAATAAATAAAAATGCTATAAAACTTTATAATATGATTTGTTTTCAATGAACATTTTATCAACTTTCTTACTTATTAATATGAATATTTTATTATTTGTTGCCAATATTTACAATGTTGTAACCTGTCAACTAAATAAAATTAATCATTGAATTTTGTCAAAAAATAATAACACAAGTTTGTATGAATTGTTTTTTTTTCTTGGCTTCTGTACATTTTTGAATATGGCAATAAATATGAACTATAGAGATCCCTGCCTATGTTTATAATGACAATGGTAGACTGAAATCAGTGATAAAGTTACCTATACATAAAAGCCTAATTTCAAAGGTGGAAGTCTATATATATATAGCTTCAAAGTTGGTCCTAGATATTTTAAATGTCATAATTTAGTTTTTGAAGCAAAACTCTAGGAAATCACTGTTCTGTTTGACACTGAAAACATAATAGTACAACGTTGGGAATACAATTCATCTATAATAAAAAAATCTCTACAGCTATCGCATATTTGGTAGAAGGTTATAAAATGGTTTCCAGTTTGCTCGTTACAATTTACAAAGAGTGATTGCCATAATAACTGTAAATATTTATTTTTTAACGTTATCTGTGGAAAAGTCTGGCACATTTATGGTATTGCTCTTCATCGATTAAAGTGATTATCTTCTTGCAAAATCTGAAAGTTGATCGAAGTTCGATTTTTTTTTCCATCAGAAAAATATACAAGCGACTTAGAACAGTGTAGAATCCCTAACATTTCAATGTAAAATATTGAAAATTTAACTTTAGGCTTTTGCATTAATTTATTTAACACGATAACACTTTTGAGTATTGCTTTATGCTATTATTTAATGACTGAATATGCATTTCTCTGAAATTTAAAGCAAATAAAATGATTTTTCATAGATGATTGGCTGTTTTTAAAAGTAGTAATCAGCTCCTTAAACATTTCCGGAATTCCTTTTTAAAATTAAAAATGATGGTTTCTTTCACAAAGAAAAGTGCTAATACCCACTTACATGTAACTTGCAGTTTGAATTTTCAACGTCACTTTTGACACTGTTAATGTTCTGCAAACCATAGAAGGTGGAATTCTAACTTGTATGTCAACAAACGGATTATTAAGTATATGTTAGTTTAGAGAGGCCACATTGTCAACTTTGAGATTCTGTAAATAAAATGTTTACGTGCCAGATTTCATAAAGAAACTTCCATGTTGTTTTTAACACTTAGTTTATGATTACAAAATCTTGCCATTTTCACAGACGTCTATCTACACATAGGGAGGAACGTCGGGATAATACGACTTGGCTTGAGTTGTTCGTCATATTACATTTTACGAATTTAATCATGGATTTAGTAACAATAATTGGAGACAATATAATCACCATCCCTGGGCATGATGTTAAAGCCAACACACGTCTTGATCAGAGCATGGTGGAGACACTTAGCAGTTTTATTCATCCAATTATTGTAAATAAATTTGATAATGAACAACAATTAGGAGCATATTATTACCTGCTAATATAGTAGCAAGGCAATTATAACAAGAAAATTACGTTAACAAAAATAAATAAATAATTCTTATCGTTTAATTTTGAAGTATTTTCTTTTCTTTCTGGCAGTAACCAAAAGTGCTTTATCAGTGTTTATTCAGTGATATTAGGCATATAACTTAATTGTTATTACATACAAATCTCTTTAATATTTCACAAATTTATGCTAAAAATGGAGTCAAAGTTGTTTATTTTTTAACAAAATTTCTAATACAATATATATATTAAGATGAAATGTGGCAACAATAAATAAACTTGGTGAATGTATTTAGTTTTAGTTGGTTTAATTGCGCCATTTTTTCTCTAACTGAAAATATGGCAGGGAGCCAATGTTAACAGAGACGATGAGCCATTAGCAATCCCTACTTTTGGAAACTCAAATTCACCGTAGCAGAAGACGTGATTTTTTTGTAACTATATTGAATTTATCTCAATATATAGTGTTTTGAATCTTTCTTGGATAAGGTCATTAAAAACCACTCTGTTTGATAGATGTACAAAATGTTGTCCAAATTTATTTTTTTCGCTCTACAGACTACAGTATTATCTTTAAAACTAGGCTGGACTAATCAAGCCTGTTGTTTATATTGCATAACTAGCTGGAGTA
>NW_013665694.1:239467-245685 GCF_000517525.1 Limulus polyphemus | reverse complement strand
TTATATATATATATATATATATATATCTGTTGACGATTTAATATATGAAAAAAAAAAAACGGAATGAATCATAACACTAATGATACCTGAATGTTTTTGTTTTTTCAAACATGTAACTTGATGGTAATTTACGCACTTACGTAAAACGTTTTGCTTATGCTGCACAAATTTTTTTAAGCACAAAGCTACCTAACAGGTTATCTGTAGCTGTGCCCGCCATATGAATCGAACCCCGAATTTTATCGTTATAAATTCTCGAGCTTAATGCCTATTCATCGAAGGACGCTCAACAAAATATGGTTAGTTTGACAAATTGTTGCCAGAAATAAAACTAGCTTGTACCTATTCAGGTTAAACTATCATTTGTGATGCGCAGATTACATTTAAGTCAATGTACTCCCAGTGTAAGTACTTAGAGCTTACAGTGTAGTTGTTTGCCCTTAGAAACAAATACATCTACTTTTCGCTTTTTACGATTCACCAGTAAAGTCCCTAAGAAACTAATTATTTAAAGTTTCTAATTATATTTATTCCCCAACGGCCTCGCCTAGAAGACATTAGAGCGATTACACTAAGTATTTACGTCTGTGTAGAAATATGATCATCCTACAGCCTGTTAGGCGTGGTAGCAGGCTCGCTCTACTGCCCACTGGGCGAGGTCGCTGAGGTTATTTTATTGTTTATACAAACGTATTAGCATTTAACATTACACCAAACTGAAAACAGAATCTGAACAAAATGCAAGGGTGAAATTTAAACTATATGCTGCTTCAGAACCAAATCAAATTATTTTCAGCATATAACCGACATGAAGTTGACAACATCAAATACGCCATATTCCATACAGTGTCTCACAAATGGAATTTATTTTCTTCAAGACATTATACAAGTATCAAAATCGTAGCGATATTTTACTGGTGAAAAAACAACTCCAACAATTTAAGAATTTTATTAGCTCTCACAATTCAATTCGTGTGCTACAAACATATATACGTTATCATCAATATGTCTGTCATAGCTAATGATACTCCCTTCACACTATAACTCGTAAAATATATCTTTTATTATGTATATTTCTGACAAATTTTCGAGGTGTCTAAATGTTGCATTGAAATTCTCGATAACTGCATGCTCAAAAGTCGTAGACATGTGTTAATTAGTTTACTAATGTAAAACGTAATAAGGTACCCACGTCTTACTTTCTTAACTTATTTTCATTGTTGTTACTTGTTTTATGCCTATTTTCTTTTCTCCTCTAACATGTGAGACTACCGAACAGAGGTTAAGATTGGTAGACGGTGTATCCCTACCAATATGTGGGTCCTACTTCCACAGGCACCTCCAAAACCCAGGGCTATGTAATATCCTACATTATATATAGCCTGTGCCATGGTGATTTTCTAATGAATTAGCAATTTTGTTGTAATTGTTGTGGCTTGTTTGGATAATTAATATTTACATAACTGTTGAATTAATATCTTGAGATATATATATTATACATACACATTTTTTTTCTTTTTGTTGGTAACGGGACGCAAATGCTGGGCACGTAGATCCATAGTTCGCCACGATAACCACTGGGCCAAGCTCAGCCTAGTTTCTAAGTTATCACATTTATACATTGGACTAGCATAAAATTGTGGAAATATTTTGCAAAACTAACTTATTCAAAAGAAATATTTAAAAAAAATGTGTCGTTTATGACAAACTTTGTAAATTTTCTTTTTCATTTGATCAACATATTTAATGATGTAGGTAAGTAAACAGTGGTCACAATAAAACAATAAGCCGACTTGACCTATTTTCCATTCATTATTTATACGCAAACTTTTATGTTTTGTACGCAGTAAACTATATCATTCTAATTATTTATAACTAACTTAATAATTTTATTTTTCAGGTAACAAAATACACTACGTCAATTTAAAAGACTACTTGTCAAATCCAGACACAATTTTTACATTCGCCTTCTTGGTCCAAAGAATCCTTCTACACGTAGACTTAAAAACATAGGAATTACCCAGATGACAAAAGGCTGTCAGACTCAACAAAGGTAACTCCTTGAAAATGTAAGCATTCAAAGAAGTCAATATGTACTAAATGCAGTCCTATACGCGCCCACCAAGAAGGCGGAGATGTTAGATAAGTTTTCTGTGCCTAATGCTTCGAAGGTGGTTTGGAGAAAACATGGAGGAATTGGTTGGCAGAGGGGGAGGGAGGCTACGAACCAATCTTTTTCTGGAGCCCACGCAAACTCTCGGTGGTCCTGCTTGTCTCACTTTGGCCCTGTGTCCACTCTCTAAAGGAAAGGAAAACCCATCTCAAGGGTGACACAGGTACTTATACAAATTGGTACGAGTTGGGGGATTTCTCCACTCTATATGCTATTTGAAGTAGTGGATAACATACGTAACTGGATTATGGTATACCACACATGAACCCTTTTATATTATTTGAAAGCGCGATATAACTACTGTTATCTTTGTCCAGTACAGACGTGTTTGGAAGTCCTTTGGAAGTCCCCCAGAAACCATTATAGTCTGTCTATCGGGTTTCAAGAAAAGCCACAAGAGGACTATCTAAATTAGCCGTCGCTAATTCTAAAGTGATAGACTAGACTCACCAGAGAGAAAGCAGCTAATCATCGCCACCCACCAACAAATCTTGGACTATTCTTGTCTGACCAAACAATGAGATTTGACCTTCGCTGTTATAACGCATCTACGTCCCCAAAGTGCGAAGCGCTCAGTCCACCAGTATTGTCATTACAGAACAGAGAAGCCGACTAGTAACTGAAGACACACACACACATCTGCGAATACAAATTTTGACCTGCTTGTTCTCTTGCCTTTCCTTTGTTCCATGTTTGAAACAACACTCTACAGTAAATTTCCTGAATTTGTGTTTTTGCAGATACTTTCAACTATCTGGCTGATATCAGTGTATCTGAATACCACATGTCCAATGCAACGGAATCGTTTATTTCTGCACATCCAACTAATTCTACTTTAAATAAAATCAATTAATTTTTGATATTACCTTCAGCTGGTGAAACAAGTGAGAATAATTAGTCATGATGCATGACGTTCTATTACTACAATTAATTAGCCACTTTACACTTACTGCCAAACTGGTTAAGAGGAGTGTTAGGTAAACAAGGATTAAATATTGTAATCTGCCGTTCGATTCGTTTGGTTTTAATTTCGTGCAAAGCTACACAAAGGCTATCTGCGCCAGCCGTCCCTAATTCAGCAGCGATATATTAGAGAGAAGGAAACCATGGAATAGTGGGATGATTGACCATCACCACAGCTAAAAGGGCGAGCATGTTAGGTGAAGGGGAATCGAATCAGCGACCCTCAGATTGCGAGTCGAGCGTCTTAACCACCAGGCTATCTACCGTTCGAAGATCCATTCAGTGGTTATTTAGCAATGCCTATTTATCCTAAACATTAACTATTAGTCTTTGTTATACACCCACACAGTAGTTTGAAAGACGAGGGATATTCAGAAAGAAAAAGTGATCTTATTTCCCCTCCATAGAACAATCATATCAGATAACAAATGTACAACAGTAGTTGTCAATGTATGTACAAAAGACTTCCAACTTGACTACCCCATCCAGTAAGACGTTCCACCGTAAGCTTTATCATACAAATTAATTAAATGTAGGTGTATTGTTACAAATCCAGACGCATGCAGATGCTTTGGATAATTATTTCTTTGGAAGTATTATCCAAACAAACTATCCACTACCAAAAAGAAGTAAGTCCCTAAGTGCTAGGTCAGGCCTATATAAGCATTAAGAAAAAATTAAAATCACTGCGCTGTTCCTAAACAATGTCATTTGCAATTAACGCATTTTTCATAACCAATATTGACATTTTATCACCCAAACATACAATACCACTGGCTGCGGGCGACGGATAGTAGTCTATTAACACAATCATTGTTTGATCGTGAAAACCCATACGCTAAGTATGTGAAATAAAATATCTTCTTTCTGATATTTCAACGTACCTTAGTTTCAAATTCATGCTTGAAGTTAGTTTCATGTAATGTACGAACAGCATGACTCAAGTTCCTTAATGCACATTATAAAAAGTATCTATTACAAGCTGAAATACAATGCTTCTCTTATAACGTAACTACAAGTATAGTAAGGTTTAAGTGTCTGTTCATTCCGTCCATTAAGTTGAATTCCCATAATTCCTAGATCACTTCAACTGAATTCAGGTCGAGGTTAGACCAACCACGAAAATTTTTGAGCGCGATTTGTCTCAAATCGTTTCCAGAAATGAAATTCATTATGGTACATTATCATTGTGGAAAAGTTAATGGTCTTACCTCGCAGCTTTAGTATACAATATGATAATTCATTTAAGGATGGAAACCTTTAATTATTACAGTAAACCAACCATCTAAGGCAGGCTCACACCAGGATATTATACCGCACCATCCGTCACGATCACATCAAAAGTATTCACCAGGCTACTGTCAAACACATGTTTTTCGTTGTTTTTTTTATTTCTTCACACAAACGTTGACGACTAAGTGCCACGGCTGTGAAGAGTAGCTTATGGGCTTCAGTCCTTCCGTGAAATCCTACAAGAAGATGCTATCATTAAGCATAGTTCATGTACTGGCCTACAGTCCTGAACTCTTACAAAAGCCTTAAATTCTGGATAATGGATTTGATAGCAGATGTGTACTTTCATTTCATAATATATCTTAGACTTAAGTTCACATGCATTAGGAAATGACTATTGGGATGGCTCAATGAATGTCCTTCCATTTCTTCAGCACATAATAACATTTGGGTTGGAATAGGTGATACGAAATGCCCCATACACTCATTCCACCTATGTTGCATCTAATAGCCATTCCTCCTTAAAGATTTTGGGCTATTTTCTTTATAACATTTTGATTCTAACTGGCTGTCTATGGCAACTAATGATCTTTATAACTACTAAGCAATACTACGTCATGAGATTAGTATGTAATTTAAGTTCCAACAGGCTCATTACTAACTCGGAGCATGCTGTCCCAATACTTTTGTTAAGATTATGTATGCGTGAGTTTAAAATTATCATGATTATTTGTGTAACAGTGTGTGTGGGTGAATATACAAGATTTCATTATTATAATTATTTATTTATTTATTTTTGCAACTATAACAATACAGAAAAGTCATAAGTGAAAGTAATTTATTTTATCCAATCCCAAAGCAGTAATATACAATGTTTGTTTTTAAAGGTTAAAAAAATTAAACAGAAAGTGCGACTTGATATTTTCGAATTTTTAAGTTAACCCTAATTTTTTACTTATAATCATAAAGCATCGAATAGCAAATCTTGTGTTTTAATATATTCATGAAAGTTCAGCGCTCATATCTTGGCAGTCCAAGGCTGGCTGAAATATAAAATTAGAATATGTCGAATGTAAAAATGTAACTTAATTCTGGTGTTTTACACTTTCACTGCGTAAAAGGATGTTTAATACTGGCTAGCCAATTGGTTTGAAATCTAGGTGCTGTTGACCTTGAACTTTTCAGCTTTTAAAATGTAATGTAAAACATGTCTGTTCAGATTGCGTTACAAATTTTCTCAGCTAACGTAACCTTATATACCTTTAAAGTAAAACTTTAGAAACCCGGATCTATCGTCCAACGATCTGTAAATTTGACATTTCGAAAGTATTAGCAACTGTCTTGGAAGGTACATAGAAGTTTAATATATCCTTGCATTAGTTTACAGCTAGTAATGTTTTTTTGCCGTTTTGGAGATAAACGGTGCATGTCGTGTAGAAATATTCGCATATAATTGGAAATACTACTATGTTTTATCATTCCATTTCTGCTGTAGACGCATTAGGTAAAATAAATAAATAATTTGGCAAAAGTAATAATTCTGAACTTCAAGATATTCGTTGGGGACAGCTTGGATAAAATAACCAAGGTATGAGCTCAAACATAAGGAAACAAAGTGATTGATAGTACAAGTGGTGTTTATGGACTGTTACTGACTATCCAACCTACAAGTAATTAATACAAATTAATACATATACACAGTAAGTACACTGATATACGAATGTACAATCTCTCTAACGTGATTGACAAAGCTTTATTGTACAATGCATTTTATATAACAATTTAGAATTTCAGTATATTCTGTAATGAATTTGTTTTTAATATCAACGCTTGTTTAGATTAAATTTAT
>NW_013665694.1:237630-238467 GCF_000517525.1 Limulus polyphemus | reverse complement strand
CATGTCAGTGTGTGTGTGTGTGTGTATATATATATATATATAACACAGACATATATACACACGCACATCAGTTTAAAATTCTTATACAAATGTCGGTGACATCTTCTACCATACTAATCCCATATGAAATCGGCTCTATTTTTTATTTTCTTCTTTTTTTTTATTAAAATACGTGGGTTATGCCTCAGTTACTGTGTATCATTGCCTATGTTCTGCCCATCTGTTCAAACCTCTTTTACGCTTCGAGTGTGTGTCCTAAAAGGACATTACCTTTCTGGCTGCAGTGTGGAAATTTAAGAGTTATTGAAACAAAATTCTCAATAACCATTAGGAAATTTTATGGCTTTAAGAACAATAAATCAACATGAAAACGTCAAGCGTGCGAATGTGACAAAAAAAAAACACACTAGTGTCTGCTTTATGGGACGTAACAAGAAATTATAAAAACGTGCCGTAACAGCTGGGTATTTATTCATTGACCTAGAGGTGCCAAAAGTGGTATATGCTTGAAAGAAATATTTATATTTATGTTGGTATAGGTTATGTTCTTAACTTAGACGTTTCGATTGTTGTTTAACAATAAGGTTTCACTTCATGATCTAAGCGCATGCCTTAAAATGTGGAATATGAAGAGAGAGTTAGGCTGGAGTTAACGTGCAAGTCTCATCCAGTAGATTATTTTTGATTGAATCTGCAAGTTAAGGCGTAATCTACGAGTGATTTGGTCACTACATCTGTTGCTTTGGTTTATTACGAATTTCGCGCAAAGCTTCCCTAATTTAGCAGTGAAAGACTAGAGGAAAGGCAGCTAGTCATCACCACCCACCGCCAACTCTT
>NW_013665694.1:218092-236730 GCF_000517525.1 Limulus polyphemus | reverse complement strand
TATATATATATATATATCATTTACAGAGCAGTTGTAAATGTAACTTAGCTTTTTTGTATGGTACGAAAACCTTTAGAACGCTGATAATTTTTATTGAAGAAAATGGATTAAAAGTTTGTATAATGAAAAAAAAATTAAGTGATTCAACCCTCACGTGGAAATTTTAAGTTATAGTCTGTTCCTGCCAATAAAGTACATGTTTATCGAATATCCGTATGTTTTTATCAAGTGTTTAAGTGAAAATCTCGGATTGACTGTTAATAAGACGTCTCCAATAAGCACTTGACCTCCTCCCGTTTTCGTAGAGGCCATGTGTGCGTTAAATTAAGCTTAAGTAACGTCGAACATAGACATCTGACCTCGATTTATATCTTTAAAAAACTTTTGGGTGTGTGAATGTTCTGACACGGGAAACTTGGTGTACAAGTTGAATAGCAATCAAATCTATCAGAAACATATATCAAAGGTGCGAGCTATAGTTTCGACGTGTAAATTCAAAAGTAAACAGTAAAAGCAAAAATACGCCACATTTTATGCAAAATGGGTTGGGAAACAAACGACATATCCCAGAAACACTACCTTACTGATAATAGAAATAAAAACACAAAATTGCAAACATCAGCCTTGAAGTTACAACCTATATAAAGTGATATATTACAGCTTTAAAATTAACGGTAGAACACGTACATTCAAGTATCTTGCCGGGCTAACTTTCAATGAAGATATTTCAAGCGGTTGTATTATAATCATGAAGAAACAGTATGTTTACAAATACTTAAGAGATAAATTAAATACAACATGAATATACCATAAATAACTTGAATTCACACACACACCTATTCATTGTGGTGTACTGAAACAAGCTGAAGAAATAATACAATTTCTTAATACCTTCATACCGGTACACTAAAACTTGAGACAAGATATTAGCTTATCACTGACGTGTGTAGTGATATAAGTATTAGTCACGTCAGGCTAGTAAGATAAAAAACAGATCAACAACCTCGTGTTACAACGCGTCACTACTTCACCTTATTCTCACCTTCATTCGAAACAGCACCAGTCTGTATCGCTCTAAACGGATGACTACACACAGAAAGCTAAATTCGCCCGCCCTAAACATACACATATCAACAGACGCTGTCCATGACGTGAATAAAATAGTAGTTCACATAAATTATATCATCCATGTTATACTCGTGCGTGTCTTCTATCAATGGTTGCAGGACAAACTGTGATTAGCAGAGTATTTCCAAACAAACATACAAAAAGAAGGTAAAAGTGGCTGATATTTGAAGGTCGCTGCAAATTAAGCCATATTAAAATCATAACAGAAAAAAAAGAGGTTTGGAAAGTCTTATGTATTACCTTCTTGAACGTTTGATAAACATTTATAGGCAGTTAACAAAACCTAAAATATCATCTTAAAATAGAACCGAAATCAAAATTTCACAGGCGCATCATGTTTTTTTTTTTTTTAATAATGAGAATAGCCATCTAATTAATTATCATAAACGTTTCATACGACCACATAAATAGTTGATTTATGGTTGTCGCAACTTGCAACTTTAAAAAGGAAATGCAGATATGTTAAAAAAATATATTTGACTGAAACGGAATAAAAGCCTTTTTTCACTGTAATACTTTTATAATGTAGTAACAACTCGTCAGTTAGAAAAAATAAAAACCTGCCCAGGGGCCCAAGATCTCTAAGAGTAGTGCATCAAGTGAAATACGCAATCCAACGCAAACTGCGCGCCTTAGGAAGAAATCTTTGTTCTATACGTTTTGAAATGCAAAATTAGAACCTGGCTCAGCTGATTCTCGTTTCTACTACAATTTAAATAACAAAGAATCTGCACAAGAAACTGCGAAATGCATTTTTTTCTTCTTCTCGTTCTGCCTGGCAGGTCATGCTAGAAAGATTCAAACGGAAATGCTTAATTACCCCTCTTACAAAAAAACTAGGATTTCAATATCTTTGGCATGCATGAATCTTTTGAAACGGCAACAGTTCATTTCTGTGGAAGTCCCTGTCGTTTTGTATGTGTTTAAAAACTTCAGATCAAATTACCGTCCTGTTATAACTATTTCTGTCAAATCTGCGTCGATATTCTATCCTGCAGAATACTGCTTTAAATAATTATCGACGTGTTATTTACACAAAGCACAATTTCTTCTTCAGTGGTATCATATTTATAGTGTATACCATTAACCTCTCATGATAATTCATGAAACATCTTACTCCAAACAAAAGCTTTGCAAAGTTTTTACTTTACTCTTCAAAGCCCTCTTAGAAACTGGGTTTCAATACCCGTGGTGGGCAGAGCACAAATAGCCCTTCGTGTAGCTTTGTGCTTAACTACAAACAATAACAATTACTTTTCAAAATAAATTATTGTATGTGTTATACTGTTAAATATAATGTTCTTCGCGTGTTTCAGGTTCTCTAACACGTAATAATAGTTGTAAAATTCTTAATATTAAGAACCTCTTCTACTAGTTGACCTCGTTCTTCTAGAGAATACATTCTCCTGCCTAATTTTTCAGGACTGTTCTTTACTCCTGACAACAAGTCATCCTAAGTTACTTGGACTTTCTTTCGTTCAAATATTAACATAAACTTAACTAAAAACCTCTTAATATTTTACATAAGTACATTTTGACTCTTTCATGACCAAACTTGTATTCCCAGAAACCAATAAACTTATTTTCTTTTATAAAAAGTATAATTGTTATTTTATCTTGTTTTATATTAGCAGAAACGGGCGGTTGTTCGGTCAGGCCCTTGGCGAACTGAACGGTGTGCTTCTGTATGTCGGGTTCCTGGTTTCTTCTCACTGGAACTGGCATCAAAACTTGGTGAGCAAGCCTATTACTTTCTTTCTTTCTGTAACTTGCATCTTGACGTTTCATTTTCTTTCTCAAAGTTTTAGACTTTCTACGTGATAAGTCACTTTTCTGTTTGGCAATTTTTGGCACCGTAATTTTCAATGTTTATTGATCACTTTATACTCATACTGAAGTTCAAAAATACGCGTGCAACTTACAAAGATCGAGTTACAAAAAACTTATTGCAAATATGTATGCAAGGAGTACGAAGGACTTGCAAATCCTTCGGTCACAGAACAATTCAATTCATAGTGTACGCTTGGATTCTCCAGCAGAAAAAGTGACCTTTCTTCTGAAATATCACAATGATTTTTCAATAGGAAGACTCAGTTTGAAATTCTCCATTAAACTCACTTTACCACAATTTTAGAAGTTTTATTTAAAAAAACTAATTTCGTTGATAATAATAAAAAGGAAAGAAGTGCCATTAAGGAAGCGATTTAGGAAAAAATGTTATAAAATAAGGTCCTATTAATTTGTTAGTTTTAGCGAGGGTCTATTTTGTAACATTTTTCATTTTGGTGCGATATAAAGCTGTTGTTGGCGCATTTCTTTTTTAAAAAAAAGTGGACACATGCACTAAATAAACTTTTTATAAGCGATCCACTTGTAATGAAACTGTCAGGAACTTCACCTTATGACGTTTAAAAGCAGACTTAAACTCTGGGAAGAGTTTTGTGGACAGACGGACATTAGCTTCTTTTATTTTTATAAATATAGATTTTATTGAAGAGAAGCCCTACACATCACGTATCGTTAGATTCAGTGCGACAAACCCTTATCAAAATGTGTCCTTATGGCCTCTGGAAATAAAAACAGCAAGCTTCGTAAATCAATAGTTTTCTTCCATATTTTGGTTGATTTTTTTTTCTCACTGCAATACAACTACACTGCAAACTACATTACGAAAGTATTGGAGCATTAAACCCAAACTCGTAAAGAGCCCCTCTCAACTGAATTTGCATGTGAATATCATGATCTATTACTGCTCGAAATGTATAAATGTAGCCAGCGTCATAACAAGCCAGCTGGAGTTTAACATTCCATTCACGAACCTTTAAAGTGGAATGGTTATCGAACGTGGCATTGGTGGTGTGAGTGTCCAAGCCATTTTAGCCTACTCACTCATACCCAAATCTATATATTCTCTTTGGTGTACTGAAAAATGGAAACACTGGCTATATGTTAATGTCGAATATAAGCCCTACTGTCCAAAATTAAATTAACCATTCCTTGGTCTACGCAGACTTTGAAGTGTTGTGAAACAAAAACTACACATCAATTTTATGACCAAATATTTTATAAAAGTTAAGGACTGGAAGTTGAACATTCACTGTGTGAAGAGGTCATCATTCTGCTGAATTTCGCAGAAAGGTTACTTACGTCCAGCCCATAAGTCACACATCATAGCCATAAATGCAAAGTTTCGGTGTTCATGGTGCCATGAGTGTTGAAGCTGGTTGAAGAAACAACAGAAATCATTCTGCTACTCGCTATCACCTCAGATGGGCAGTTCTGAGTTTAACAGTAATTTTCAGAACAGGTTTGATATAAGGCGTCATCTCAACCGTGATGATAACTGGGGTATTATCATCGTGTGGTTCTACTTTAGCGGGTTTGGACTTAGTCCTCTCATAGTATCTAAGGAAGCCATGAATGTCTCATCGTATGTTGCCATTCTGGACATTAAAGACCTGCCTGTACTGATGAAATGAATGGAATAGGTGTAAGTTTTTCACCAACATCTACATCACACCATGCCGCACGCCTTGTTTAGCAGTGGTTTAAAACAACTAGAATCTATTTAAGGAGGCTCGGAGTCCTGAATTGTATCTAATTTAACTGCTTTCGAAGGTTTTGAAAGCTGCCTGAGCCACAACAAGTACAGAAACCAAAAACTTTCTGCACTTCATAACTGATTAGAAAAAAAAAAATCACGGTCTATTCCATCGAATGTGTACCTTGATGGTAAATGTTTAAGTTGTGATTAATACCGAAGGTTGGCAATTCTTTATCCTGTTGCAAAACAGTTTCTTTATTAGGGAGTTCTTTTCGTATTGAGCAACGTGATGTAGATATAGAACAAGACTCATGCGTGGCCAACAAGTGTTTGTTGAATTTCGTACAAAGCTATTCGAGGGCTATCTGTGCTAGCCGTTTTTAGTTTAGAAATGATAAATTAGAGGGAAGGAAGTTAATCAACACTACTCACCGTCAACTCTTGGATTAGACTAACAGCATATTGGGATTAATCGTAACATTATAACGCCCCCAGGGCTGAAAAGGCGAGCATATTCGGTTATGGATTTCGAATCTCTAACCTGCAGGTTGCGAGTCGAACGCCATAACAACGAGGCCCTATCAATCCCATACAAGTGAATTATGTTTGGCTTTTTTGTATATCACTCTATTAATAACATCATTCTTGGTGTTTGATAATAGTTGCTCTTTAAAACCAAAACTACAAGTGAAGTGTAAAAAAATATCTATGGATCATAGTTGCGTATTATGATCTTATAAGTATTATGATCTACTTCTATCTTCACTTTAAATATGGAGTAATTTGTATGAAAATGGGAAATTAGGTGAATAACCATGAATGTTACTTATGATAAATCTAAATTCTTTACTCTTTTGGTAACTGAAAGTGCGCAAACTGCAGTATTCGGTAGTATTAAGAACTGTTCATAAAGTTAAAATAATTATGTTCAAATGGTAGCTGATTTTTTAAATGTTCTTTCAAATTTTATTTCAAAGAAATATATCACTAAATTCCATTTTATTACTGCAAAACATTATGGTAAATTACAGCAATAAACTGTAAAATGTGGGTAAATTGCCGTTTAACAGTACTTTACTTTTTAAAATATTAACTGTAAACATCAAATTACTGTTAAAATTACAGTAATCCACTAGAAGCCAGTCACTCTCCGTTATTTTTTACAGTAAATTTCTAAAATTTTCTAATATTGTATTTTCTCTAATTATCCATTTCACAAGTGGGTACTTCATGTAGGCTGCTGAAGTATTTATTTAATAAAACAACATCACGTACACAACTGTATATAATACAACTCTCTTCAGAGAACAAGGCCAAAGGCAAAATACGTCGTGCGTAAAAAGACATAAAACTGCAGTAAAAACTACATTGTAAGAAAGTAAAATACACTCAGAACGGTTGATCGGGCGAGTTCAGTATACTATATTTTGGGAGGGGGGGGGGATTGTAAAAAGAAGTTAATTTTTCGTTAACTTAACAATACTAATTCTTAACCTATGTAGATCTAGGTATTAGACTGTTCACATAATACAATATGTAACTATTGTAAAGAGTTTGAATGCAAACATTAAGAGTTTTGTTTATCATCTCTGGTGATCCAGCACAAGTAATTTGATTTAATTTTCTACTCTCTGTAACTCGAGCAATTGTTTTCCCACAAATGACTATATGCAGTGAAGGGTAGTTGTGAAAATAGGGCGTTGTAAACTTAAGTACCTCAATACTTTTTTTTCTCTCTCTTTCACGTGTGATGTCTGTTAGAAGAGGTTAAAAGTGAAAGAAAGAATACCCACTGCTGTGTATCATACTTACATAAATACATGGTTACAAGACAACTCAGTAAAACTGGGATCGTCCTAGTTTTAACCTTTTCTTTTGTCTTAATCAGAAACAATAAAAGAATTAAATTGTCCCAGTTTCTCACCATGATGTACGATTCGTAATTATACATTGTTCCTTTAAATTTTACTTGAAGAATCACCTTACAAAGACAAATCACATAATTCAGTGTTCCCTCTCTGCTACGTTTTCTTAACCTAATCCGTCATTGGGATTTGAAAACCTGTCCAACGGCGAAAAAGAAAATGAAGCGACATTTTTATTTTGATTAGGTTCAAGACAACTCAGGCGCGTCTTTTATTTTTTTTAACTAGGTAAGCTTTTAATACATTTTGTTTGTCTATGGTTTTAAAACGCCATGCAATAAGCATCAGATTAGTTGGGAAGTGGTAAACAGTATGTTACTATAATATAAACCGTTTCAGATATGTTACAATGTTAGTTCGTATCGAGAGAAAAAAAGCCCCAGTTTTTCACTCTAGAAATCTGGTAAACCTACTTACGAAAGTATATTTTACTTTTCCTACAATATAGTTTATACTATAGTTTTATAGAGGTTTATTCACGATCTACGATAGTAATTCGCATATCTAAATCTTGTCACTGGCACTCCACATGACCTGTGACGACACAGGTTAAAAGCCTGACCCTCTCGGTGATATCTAGTTGAAGTATGCTGATTTCTAAGTGCATATGACGCTTTAAATTGGTCCCTTCTGGGAAGGTTATATTACAGGACTTTCCGACGCGAAGTTCGCCCATTATGTGATTATGAAAGCATGCAAGGCACAGAATTCTAGCGTTTCAAAAAAGGTTATCTGTAATGCTGAAATGCATTACAAAAGCAAGAATAAGTGTGATTCCAGCAGGGGGGAAACAAGCTAGCCCACAATCGGAACCAGATACACACCAGAGGTGGTGAAAAAAGTTAGCTTCTCACCAGAAGTAACCAAAGAAAACAGAGTCCCATTGGTCATTGACATTATACACAAGATAATTTCCACACATATAGAAGTCTAGAAAAGCATACAAAAAATTGGAGTGTGTTGTTGCACTCGGTGAAGCAAATGCCTACTTATGTGATTACAGAAACGTCCATCCTATCGATATTATAACATTCAAGTGTAGTACAGAACATGTCAGAAAAACTTTTCCAAGTGATTTATGGTGTGTGCAGGTTACAACTACAGATGGTATCTGGAGAGTTGAGAAGAATGCATACTATCAGACTAAACTGTCAATTTTCGTTTGTAACATCTTTGATACTTTAAACTAAAAGCATCTGCTACAGAGAAAAATCAAAGCAACACGAGGTTACAACTACAAATGGTACCTGGAGAGTTGAGAAGAATGCATACTATCAGGCTAAAGTGTCAATCAATTACTATGCTATATAGAAATACCATATTTATACCAATCGGATGATACCGAGGTATGGCTCCATCTAGACAAATAACCACATCTCATGTTCAAGTAAACATACCAATTCATCCGAAAAATTCAAGTACAAACAGGATTCATGCTACACCATTCATAGATGTACCAGTTAATCAAGAAATGTATCTCACATGGATTTCTGTGCTGATGGATTGCTCAAACAGGTCCTCAAAAGTCTTCGTCCACGCACGATTGACGAAATTTAGAAAGCATATAAAAAATAGAAGTGGGACGTTACTGATCACGGTACACTGCCCAAAAACTCCCTGTAATAGAAATTGAGGTGCAAAGCAATAGTCCACAAACAGGTCCATTATAAAGAGTACCATCAGTTGTGAAAGAAGTTGTTGCAAGACCTAGGTACTAATCCTTTTATCATTACCATAGTAATTGGATGATGCTGTTAGTGGAATTACACGCAAAGCTACTCTAGGGCTATCTGCTTTAACTGTCCCTAATTTGGAGTGAAAGACTATAACGAAGGCAGTTATTGAG
The DNA here is from genome assembly GCF_000517525.1 of Limulus polyphemus. NCBI lineage: Eukaryota > Metazoa > Arthropoda > Merostomata > Xiphosura > Limulidae > Limulus > Limulus polyphemus. The sequence goes on along the minus strand of NW_013665694.1, from coordinate 228,287 downwards.
CACCACCTTCCGCCAAATCGAAAGCTACTTTAATCGAATAATGTGGCCGCGGCTACAATCTCTTGTAAACAGTTTAGACTCAAAGCTGCCTTATGAAGTGCGCAAAATAGCATCTACTCTCATATACAAAAGTTGGAAAGGTGTCGTCCCTAGCACAAAACGTGTAGAGAATGTGGTGCTTTGAAACTTTCCTGATGAATATTATGTGAGAAACAGGCAAACAATAAGTACATACGACAATAAACCAGCTTCTAACAACGTATTTTGACATACAGTTATGTCCAGTGTTTAAGGTATTATATCAACAAAAGAAAAATGTTCTTCAGGTCTGTAATGCTGCATTCCGTACAACGTTGTGGCTTTGGTGAAATTAAAAACTGGAGGCTACCTTGAAGTATTGCAGTATAGCCGAGGATATGCACCTACAAGTAGTCAGACACATACACGTTCAATCTGATTCAGATCTGGTAAATGAGCATGCTGGTAGCAAATCCAAACACTTGATTGTTTGTTGCTGAAATCCTTGTTCGACTATTCGTGCACAGTGAGGATGGACATCAAGAGACAAAAGCACAAAGCCTACTGCATCAGTAAAATGTTCAACATACCGAATCTCTATAATTCTGCATTTATTCTATTATCCAGTATCACACACATGCTTGCAGCATCTTCCATAAAAATGCTACCCCCAGACCATTATTGATTTTCCTCAAATGCTCTCTGGTTGTATGCCACACTCATGCATTTGGACACATCAGCAAACGACACAGAACATCAGTTACCAACATAATAACTGGCATTATCTGCTGCCTATCGACGCCGATAACGAAGTAAAAGCTGGCGACACACCATGATTACGTGTACATTGGGGTTTGCTTTATAAATTCCTCTAATTGTGATGCTTGAAATTACTGTTACTGTTGCATCACTTCACCGTTGATGTAGGGATTGAGGTGTTATCATTCTTTCCTAGCGTGTCAAAAAAATAACAGTCTTCACGAAGGGAGGAGGTCTTGGTTGGTATCGTTGTGGACATTCAAATTTCCACCAAATGACTGATTTATTAGGCACTGACAACAAAGTACTGAACAAGGGTCCTCTCGTTTTTAGCCAAACCAACCATTCGTGCTGCATCTGTTTGTGATAAATTATTACTACTGAAACATCTGGTATGCATGTATACGTGTGTGTGTGTGTGTGTGTGTGTGTGTATATACACACACACACACACACCGCCATTCACAAAACCCTTGTTTTTCCTGTCTGCCACTACAGTCCATCTCAGATTATATATGGAATAGCAATCTGTATACAGAACAGGCTATTTGCATAATTTTGAATAGTGATGACGATCCAATTTACAAAAGGGGTCCAACGATGGTTTGCCATCATAAATATTCTTTGCTTGTTTTTACTGTATGCCTGTCGTCGGGAAGTCTAGTTATCGCGTTTGTAACATTTTTTTTTCAATTATCAACACCTTACAAATAAAAAATACAAATTTCAGAGCCAATTCTTTAAACTAAAAGTATCTGCTACAAAGAAAATCATAGCAACAATACTGCCAAAGCAGTATGTCAGTATGAGCACATACATACCAATGTCTGCTTACCATTTCCTCGAAATTACGAATGTAAAATGTTACCTTCTGTAATATTATCAGTTAACATATACAAATTAATTTAATTTGTTAAAAATAAATATGCTTAGCCGCATCAACTTGTTCTGTGCCATCTTCACTAATCGGCTTTTTTCAAATATTGTTTATCATGTGAAGATTTGTTTAATGGTTGCAACTAAAATTTCAGTTTAAACTGATTTTTAAAAACAAAAATCGACTAGTCTAAGTATCGAAATTTCCGACATTGGTGGTATTCAGATGAAAAAACCTTATACGCTTCAATCAGTGACTCACGCATAATTTAAACTTCTTTATTCGGGTCAATGCCTTTGGCTCATTATATTGTTTTTGCTGCCTGTCAGCATGATTTCTTATTTTGTTTGTATATTTATATACCGTCTGCAGAGCAAGTACAAGTAGCTTTTATTAGTTATTTTATTCTTATCTTTATAATTATTTAAGAATAAAACGAAAACTTCTGAAAGTTTTATAAATTGGACGATTTTAAAGTAAATTAAATTTGTTTGCCCAACTACCTCTATACAACATTGTGATAGATAGTCAAACAGACATCAAGGTCAAACAAAAAGAAATAATTGATATGGAGGCGAATCATGTGTTCACCACCACCTTCACTAATATATGAATTTTAATAATTTTTCATTTAAATTGTTTCTATGCGGTTTAGCCCTGGTGGTTAGAGCGTTCGGGTCAGGGGTTCGAAACCCATCATCGAACCTGCTCGTCCACTAAACTGTGAGAGAGTTATAATTTAACGATAAATCAAATTATTCGTTGGTAAAGAGTAACCCAAGAATTGTTGGTGGGTGCCTTCCCTCTAGTCTTTTGAAGTGTCAAAAGTATGGACGACTAACGTAGATAGCCTTCGAGTAGCTTTGCGCGAAATTTAACAGAAAAAAAATGCAGTTCTGGCATAAACACGTCGCTTAGAAAACCGTTGAAATTGTTTCGTTTAAGACGCCTTTGTGTCTTTGTTCTTCTCGATAGTTTCTGCTGCATGCTATGATTTTTAAGCAGATACTGCAAGTTAGTGTTGTGACTTCAATTTACAAGTTAACTTTCGGGATAGGCAGAAAATGTTGTGTTTGTCTACTTATCCATAACACATTGCCCCCCAGTGGCACAGAGCACAGATAGTCCATTGTGTAGCTTTGTGCTTAATTACAAACAAACAAATCTTCTCAATAGTAGATATAATTATTATGCTCGCGCTTAGCATAGGAGAGGGTCAATGACTGCAATGTCCTTTACTGGCCGAGTGAATGATGTATTGTGTGTTCCACCCAACAAATGCTGAGAGAAAATGACCAGTCACATGGTGATGCTATTGCAAAGAAAGTATACAAGGTTTCTTGTGCCAGTATCCTCAAGCACCCCTGGCATCTATTCTATTGACAATTAACGAAATGTGCCTAAATACCTGTCATGTCTCAATTAGTTAGATAGTTAAAGAGCCTTGGTATGTTCGAAATGCTACTTGGTTTCAACATGAATAGTTCTCCAGATATTCATCTCGAGGAAAGAAAACTGACGATATATTCCCCCTATCCAGCAGAAGCAACTGTGTGTAGGCGGGGATGCATACTGCTTTTCTTGTTAGGTAATTAATAAAGATTGTTTTCACTTTCCATTACACGTGTCCAGTCAATTTATTTCTCACAAAACTCCAGACTTAGTCTGTTTTCAAGTCCAGATTACTTTAAGTTTCCTTCTCGATCCTCCCGTTATTAGGCGAAACTATCTGACACATGAGTGAAGTCAGATTATTTGGGAATACTATAACAATGTACAGTATACTGCACACTGTTTAACCATAGGAGTACATTAAGCCTTATGATGAAATTAAAGTGCTGCTCATGCTTAAAGATGCTTTCACTGTACAGCCAGCGCTCGAATTGGAGATGGGGTGATGAAGAGAGACGAACACCATTTCCATTTTCAAGATAAATATCAATTTCGTACCCGTTATTAACAAAATCAAGTGCAGAGAGTAATGTATATAGTGTGAGATTTCACTGACTGACTTAGCCTCAAGGAAAGCACGTGTGTGTGTATATATAGATTCGTACTGATTTTCTCTCTGCTTATCTCCATCGATGTTAACAAAGTTGTTTTTTAGTTTGCTCTTAATGTTGGTTTTATGCAGCAGGTATTTTGAAATCTTACTTTTTTGTGTAATTACTGATAAATGAGATAATTCAATTCACGATACTTCTTTACATTTACGGAGTTCCCCTTGTTAAGTACTTACAATTCAAGCACTGTGCGCAATTATAGCTACGTTGCTAATTTTATGTTGATAAGGTTACTTTCACAACAACACATGGAAAATTTTATCATAATATAAGCAATATAGACTGCGTATCTTAGAAATAATACCCATAGAATCTTAAACTTTAAAATTGAGATCTTAAAAAAGCTATCTTAGAACTTCCAATCGTTGGTCATTGACGCAAAATCGCTGTCGTTATGTGAACATTTGTTTTTATCTTTTATCTGGTTGCTCTCACGTGGATTCAAGCTTGAATGTGTCATTTGATCCTGAATTCAGAAGCTAATAAAAAAAACTTTAGAGTTTTCCAAAGGGAAAGAAATAAAATTGCTTAAGTCTGTTTGTTTGTTGTTAAGCGCAAAGCTACACAATAGGCTATCTATGCTCTTCTCACCTAGGCTATCGAAACCCAATTTTAAGCGTTATAAATCCTCATATTACCGCTGAGCCACCAGGGAGTCTTACTTAAAATATATTTAAAATTATTCCACAAGATCGTAGTGTGGATATAGCGTTCACCTCTTTAGGAAAATCATATAGTTTAACTTTCATATTTGCAATTTATTTTTTTCATACTGGGGGACGAAATAAGCGGTTTTATGTTCCTTTACACTCTGCTAAAATCAAAATGTATTATTTATTAAACACTATGAAATACAGCCAAAGTGACAGTTTATTTTGGCTCAGGAAATCAAACGTGTTTAAAAAAATCTAGTAACATTTAATGATAAAGTTACTTTGGTTTTATTGATTATATCAGTCATTCAATAAGATAATGATAAAAAATCCCCAAACTCAAAATTACAATACGTTGGAAACCATATACTTACCTCATGGATGTAAAATTTGATGTAATTAAAACTGAACAACCTGCAATGTATATTATAATACAACACATATTTATGGATAATGAAATTTAGTTTTATGTAACGCAACAAATATAACACCTCGGTTTACTCTTACAGAAAAATATGATCCACCCTGCGCACGTGCTCATATTTACCTATGTTTTTTTTTCTATTTATCTTGCTTTCAAGCATCGCGAAAGTCATATACATTTGACAGTAATGAGTATAAAAGTTAATTCTACTTTTATACACACTGATATTATAAACCGAGATTGCCATCTATCTAATTACACATGTTAATAACTCTGATCACAATGTTCACGAGTCATCACTTACTAAAAAAAATATTCAAAGACACGTATACAGTAGCTTTATATATTCAAAAGGTGAAATAATGCAGTTTTGTGAGTATTTATAAAGTAATCACTTTTATGATGTCACGTAACCTAAAAACAGTTTATTCTATGTTTTATACGCGTTTTTGTGTGTGTGTTGTCGTTATACACAAAAAAGGTGCTGGATTATTTTTGTCTGAATACAGAAATAAAACGTGAACCTACCTGCAAACATATGCAAGTTGATCTCGCTTAATCAGAATAAAATTTTGTTCACAAACATTAAACAAGTAAATGCAATCAAATTAGTCACTTATATCGCATTTTGACCTTACGAAAACCCAAAAGGCATGTTTCTGGTAATTATAAATTCCTTCTCACGCTATACGATGATGAGGGGGTGATAACTTACTTTACGTTATAGTACTTTTCGCAACTGCATTTCGTAGCCTTTAATAAAATAAACAGTAAATTTTGCTTTTGCGCAGAATGTAAATGTCCATACACATTTTTTCCAACCCTCAGTGTATGTTTGAATAAATACAAAAATTGCACATATAAGCTAAACTAATTTATAGGCCTCAAGGGTGCCACTGCGGAAAGATTTTTAAAAGTTCCTTTTACTACAAATATAGGGCAAATTATGGTTTTACAAACAAAAATATAAATATATATAAATAATTCACAGTTGACTAGCCATAAACATGAATTTCCATACCCAACTGTAAAATTTCCACGAAAAAGTAAATTCATTACTTTGTGTGTGATACCAGTGGTTTCAATTACCAAGATCTGATAATGAAGTCAGAGTTATTTCTCCACATTAAAAATTAAGCAAAAATCCTTATATTTCCAAGGATCTGGATTGAACAATTATAGTAATATCATGTTTACAGTAACGAACATTTTGCGGATATTTTTTTTTTCTTTTTTTTTTTGCTGTTTAAAAATAGAGGTTCATTTTCAAACTTAAATTGTTAAAGGTCTTTGGCTTATTATGAGAAAAAACAACAACACGTTTTCATAGGTTTCATTGGAAGGCTTGGATTTAGTTTTAAAAGTAGAAGTATGAAATACCTTGTTAAAGAAATAACCAAAGGCTGCCGTGCATGTATCTGTCACAATCAACTGTCAACTGTTTGCCCATGTTTTAATGTAATTAATTGTTATGTACAATTATATACAAGTTCAAAAGCCTACTAAGGCAATGATAACTAAATAAGAAAACACGATTATAAATTTTCTTATTTTATAAAGGTTTGAAAATGGAAAGGAAATAGCGCTTCCTAGTGTCATTTCTATGTAATTTATAACATCTGCAAACTAAATAATAGTAAAACCCGATAACAAGGTCATATCACTTAAATTTACTATTCATTGCTTCAGAAGTTCAAGAAACTGCGCAACAATCGAATGATAATACTGCGACGGTGTTTTTAATTTTTTAAAGCTGAATAAAATAGGAAATTCAAAATCATTATTTTTTTATTCATATGTATATACTCTATATATGTGTATATGTACACACTACAGGATAACACTTGGCTTTTCTATTATACATTTACTCAACTGAACAGTTTACATACATGTGATCATCAAGGTTCATCTTTCACGTAAAACACATTTTGAGTAACGTCGACTAGACAGACGCCTGTGTTACAATACCTTGTCCAGGTGTTTCCTGTTGGTAAACCACAGGAAGTTGTTGTAAGACTGACGCATCGTGAGCATGGTTTCCTGTCTCTTTTGGACTAAATTCAGCACGATGGTTGGCGTATCTTCCTTTTTTTTTCTTTATTTTTTTTTCTCAGATCACAAAGAGTTCCAGAAATTCACGCGAAATATTTCAAATTCTGGAGTACGTAGCAGCAGCTATCTTACAGAAGATTTCAAATTTGCACTGGTCACAATTATCCCACGATTCTACCTCTAGAATATTTAGTTGGATTGAAAAACATACTGTAGCTCAACTTTCAGCAACTAGAATATTGACTCTTTATACGTGCATTTTATAAGACCAAACGATTATAATAGTGTAAGTACTAGAAGTATGAATTAAATATGCAAGTTTCGAAATTTTTGCAATAAAGAGCATGAAGGAACGTGACGTCACAAAACTACACCAGACCGAGTGGTTTATGTGCCTAATTTATATAAAGCACGCCGTTAATATAAAATACGATGATAAATAATTAAAGTATATATTCTGAATAACAATGAAAACCCCAAACTCATACTTTGTCCAAAGTTATGGTACAAAACATGTTAAAACGAAAACCCACAGCATTAGATGACCAATCAACCCATAACGGTCACTGGTCAAATGAAACATCACCACTCACGAAACAGAAGCAGCCCGTTACAAATTTTAATCCTGTGCTAATGCTGCCTAAAAAATTGTTTCGTAATACTAATGACGACAAGTAAACTTTTCGAAACGACGTACTTTAACCTTTCATACAATACGACTTGCACCAAGAAATTATGATTATCATACAGCAAACGAGGAGTTTATGACAATTGTTTAACAAAGTGGTTATGGGAGATTAATGTTACATGCGGATCAAACCCGACTGTTAAAAAATATTTCTGCATGAGTAACCTACATACAAACATAACACAATTTCAATACCATTATATAACTATCCCTTTGGTGTATTTGTCGGTACTTTAATTCTGAAAAATTATTTAGAAGTTTTTATTTCATTCACTATATATGAATTCAGTATCGTCCACGAAAACAAAATATTCAGACTAGCCTCTTGAACTATTTTCATATAGGCAATGTTGTAATGATCTCAATGTTTCATTTGGCTGATCTGACATTACATTAACTTTGTTGCGGTATCCATTTGAATACATTTGTGTACACGAAGCTAAAATATTCTGAAGTTTGTTTAATGTTTGCATGTAATCAGTTTCTATACGTAATCACCCTCACCGAACCCAAATTTTGTTGTTGATGACTTATTTCAAATTCAGCGAAAGACTAAGTGTTCGCTAGAATAAAATCTGATGCGATTTAGCTATAATTTCATTATTATCCATCACATATGCCCATCTAAAGCAAAAGGTACCGTCTTAAGAGCTACGTGATGGAATTGAGACTAAGCAATTTAATTTTCCCAAATTAAAATTCAAATATAAAATTATGAAATTCTGGATTCGGGGCTCATCCGAGTTCCCTTTTGATAATACCAATATTTTAGTTTCGCATTATGAACATATTAATCATTTTAGACACACAAAAAACGTAAAGAAAATTGCACTGTCAAATATAGACATGCGTAAGATCGATGAAATAACAAAATATTGTCAAAAGATAACGCCTGTTATTAAATTTGAAATTTCGAATTGTTTTTATATCGTTCGCTACCTATGGATTCACGTATTGCATTGTATTAAGTAATTTTGTGCTTTTGCCTTAAACAACACTCAGTGTTGTTATATAAACTGACCATAAAAATACGGTGAAGTCTCTCATTTTCTTGTTAAAATACATAGAGGATTGCTATCAGAAATTAGAGGGATTAATTGCAATATTGACGAGATTTTTCATTCATTTTTGTATGATTCGTATGCTATCAGAGGCCATGTTACCAACAGTCATGAATGCACAAGCAAATTGGTGCATTGAAAGTTTAGAAGAATATATCTAAAATGCCGATGGGATTCAGGATCCCATTGATAATTACAGAAGTTAGGAAATTACGTGGTTTGAAAAAAAAAGATAAGCGCAATCTTTCATTTTAGCGCATTGGAGGTAAAATCGCTTTGCATTTCTTATCCATGTAATTGTATAAAGTTTAAATATTTGCTTATAATGTATGCTTCTTTTTAATCGTGAAAAACTTAAAAATTGGTTTCGTTATCTGAAATAATCCGTTCAAAATTTAATATCAGCTTTGTTCATGTATTGTTTCTGTTTTAATAAGGGGAAAGTTACACTGCTTCATTTTAAGGCCTATAGTCAAAGTTGCCTTTACACACACTTCTGGCACGCACTTTACAAAGACCACCTTATCATATAATACACTGTAAGAGACAACAAGAAAAACGTCTACTTGACCTCGTTTCTGCACTACACAAAATATACTGCACATCGAACATGTAGGCCAATGTAAATTGATTCCGCTGCTGACAATACTTTCCAAGCCTACTTTTATTTTCTTGATACACGTGAGTGATGTGTGTGTGTGTGTGTGTGTGCGTGCGTGCGTGCGTGCATACGCGCGCATGCACGTAGTTTATACATGGAAGAAGGTCTTGCAAGATCGATTTGAAGCTATGTATTCATAAACGCACGTTTGTATATTCACAAATAACTAAATAATGAAAATTAATGCTGAATAGATTCGCTTTGACAATAAAACCAACGATAAGAGTGCAAAAAAAAACGCCAAGTTCAGACCGATAAGATTGGCATTATAGCTGTAATTAAAATGTCTAGCCATCATATACATTTCGTTCTAATCTAGCATTACAGTTTTGTAAAGATAAAGCAGAATTTCAAAGTTAAAAGTGTTATTTTGTACATTTATAGCAAATGTACTATTCATATCTGCCACCGTTCCTAATTTTGAACTACCGACCAATGGGAGAGCAGAAAGTTAGCAGCGTCTTACTACTAATCACTCATACTAAAGGGTTGACTGTCATTCTTATAATGCATTCATATCTTAAAGTGTGGGGAGTATATTGTGATATCGCACGGTTTGGAAAACCAAGCTCACCACCTTCGAAATGTTAAAGGATTTACTGTCACTTATATAACGCACTCACAGCTCGAAGTGTGGGGAATATATTGTGATATCGCACTTAACTCGAACCCGGCTCACCAGTTTCAAAATCCAAAGCTCCGTTTCGCGCCGTAAATGTTATAAACGGATTTTTAAACATCAAGTTCATCATTTACTTGGAATCATATTTGTATTCCCACCCCTTTTTGTATTATTTATTACTTTAATCAAATTAAAATGGTTTAGGATTAACAAAGGATTAATATACATACTAACCGGTATATACGAATGTATGTGTGCGTGTGTATGTATGTATGTATGTATGTATGTGTGTACATATATATATATATATATATATA
>NW_013665694.1:213556-217949 GCF_000517525.1 Limulus polyphemus | reverse complement strand
GTATATATATATATATATATATATATATATATATATACACTTTGATTTCCTTCATTTTTTATTTTAATTAGATTACTATAAGTTTTATATATATAACGTATGTAATGAATAAATACACCTTACGATAACGTGCCTACCCAAAAAGTATATTATTTGAGTTGTGATCATATCAAACACAATATTTCACTTTTAATGGCATGAAATTACAGGAAAAATACAAGCAAAGACACCTTTTACGAGAAATTATATTTGTGTATGTAAAAATTTATGTTTAATGGTACGTGCTTCACACTATAGTTTCGAAATAGCCATCAGTTATCAGATTATTTTACGTAGAATTTGAGATGTAACAATACCACTAGCTTTTCTAACATTCATAATTCAAAACAACAGATTGATAAACAACGGATATATATATCCGACCAATGGGATATATATATATATATAACTTCTTTTTTGCAAACGCACGAGTTTCCGGCATATATAAAAAACACGTGACCGACTCATAATTACAAACTAATATTAAAATAAAAGTACGTCTTAAATTTACTGTGGAAATATTTCGAAATATCAAAGTTATAATTTGCGTGATGACTTGTTAAAAGACACTGGTATATGTACAGTAGAAGCGGCACAATAGAGAAAGTAAGCCTTTACGAACATCTTACGTAAGTATACAACATACAGTATTTGTTCCAGGTATTACGCACACTCACACTGGTTGACTTGGCGGTTTTCAAAGAAACTAATATTTACAAATTCTATGTTGCGAAAGGTGTTCCTGTAAAACCGTGTGTCATAATCACAATTTATTTTTTGTACCACACAATGCTTGATTTACAACAGAAATCTTACATCTTTGTAGAATAAAACCAACACCATTCTTTTGATTCTGTTAACTAGTACAAAATGAAATTATTTTATCTTCTTTCGTACATTGGCCACTTTTTCTTTCATAAATCTGTCACGGTTTACTCAAAATTTGCCTAAACTTTATTGCAAGAACTTTAAAGAGTTTACATCATTCATTAGGGCGATCATGGCCTTGGATTTCTCCTATATAACGAGTCAATTTGGTATAAAACTAATATTCGAATAACTAGCTCAACGCACAAAGGGTTGTTTTCGTGTCAGTTAAAACATCAACATAACGTAGAAGTGTTTCATCACTTGCGCGTGTGTGACGATTCAGTTTCCTCCATAATCACTGAATAACCTTTTTCAAGTAAGTGTGCGCGTTTCGTGACACGCTATAAAAGTTAGGTTTACATGTGGATTGTTTCGAAATATGAATGTTGAAACAAATTACAATGGTATAAAGTTCAACAAACGGAGATGTTGCACTGGTTTCAAATATGTCCACTAAACTGGGTACAGGGGTTTTGGTACACGTTATTCCGTTTTAAAATAACCCATGACCATCTGCTGATGAGTTCAGCACAAGGAGTGTTCAAAGAATTAAAATGATATCTTCTGCATGTCATCTCAGTGCTTATGTAAAAATAAAAAGAAGCGATATCCTTAAGTTCGTATTTCGTGGCTTGATTTAATGATAAGAAATAACTAGGTCAATGTATAACATTATTTTGCCATATTTGTTTTCCAGGCGAAATGCTAGTATCTTTATATAGTAATTCTTCTAGTATCAAATATATTGTTTAAAAGCCAAACTGAGTTAATAAAGAAATTTAATTATAAATATTGCATAACAACTTTTTTCTTTAAACTAATGCCACAAAATCATACAAATTGAAACCTCCTTCACAATTTTAAGTATTCTACAATGTTTTTTTAAGCAGTATTCACCTTATCCGTTGCTTTCCAAATAGTTTAAAATCAATTCCATATTTCTAAGAGACATCTCTGCATTTCCATTACAACTGCAGTAAGTATATAGAAAGATAATGAAGAAAAGCATTCTCCTTATAAAAGAAGAAAACTATATGAGGTAAATAAATTTCTCAACTGATCAATTTGAGAAATAAGAGGGAATCCTCAATAGCTGCAGCACTTGAAATTCTTTTAGACAGGATTAGCATAAATTAATGTACAAGACCTTTTTTTAGTTTCATATTAGCTGTATTTTTGTGTGCCAGCAATACCAAGTGTGGGACACACACATATACCAATTTGATTTTATTAGTCATCAGAATCTCTACCAGCCTACTCTCAAATTGAAATTTGTTTGGCAGGATTAGAGTAAATTAATCAATGAGACCTTGGGCATGTTCAAATACATCAATCGGAAGGGTTTGACCTCCCAAATCCACAACTGTAATTAGATTAATGACAGAGCTACGAGCTAAAAGTTGGTACTTGAAAAACTCAAGAGCTATTCTATGATCCACTATGTCACAGCTAAAAAACAACCTGGAAAATTACTACAAACTTTACAGAAGAGAACACATACTTTAGACGTACAGATGACAAATCAATTCATATTAACTGATGAAAAAAAAAATGTTTTAGTATTGTACATACAGATGACAAATCAATTCATATTAACTGATGAAAAAAAAATGTTTTAGTATTGTACGTACAGATGACAAATCAATTCATATTAACTGATGAAAAAAAAAACGTTTTAGTATTGTGGCTAAATCCACATATAGTCTGAGAACTTCAAATGGCCTTTTCTTTTTCCAAGATAACAAGCTGGTAAATTTTAAAAAAAAATCACAAATATATTGTATTTTTTAATCAAATTGAAAGTGGAAATAATCATAATTTGCAGAGAAAGGAAGATTTGATAGTCCTGGTATTGGTTGAAAGGCCTTATCAGCACCAGATATAGTGGCCATGGTGTGGTTGAAATATTTCTAACATTCTTCTTTATTTTCACTCGTATGTTCTTATAACTACTTATAACAATAGTGCTATATCATAATCAGTACTTACTAGTAAAATATAAGTCTTATGGGTGAATATCAATAGTATTAAAAAATATTTATACAAGTCCTATGAAATATTTCATATATTTACCTAGATCTGAGTATGCTCATCAAAAAAAAACTATAACAAGAAAACTACCAGAACTTATTATAAATACAAAAATCCTTAAGGTAATGATAAAATGAAAAAAGCTGTCTGCATGTTTGTTACACTGAAGAAAAAATGAACAGGAGATAAAGAAGCTGTAGAAACTCGAATAAAGGGTAAACTTCATGGGGTTTAAATCTTAAGTACTGTGAAAATATTAGTTGAGTCCTGGTGAGTACATGTTGGTTCTTATCATTAAAAAGTCAGATTTGCCTAAACTGGTAGTGTAAGTGATTAAGAATATTTCTTCATAACTTATATGTTTTTATATGTTAAATCTTCCAATCAACCAAATGTTGGGGATCAGACAAGATGTATTTCTCAGTTCTGTATTATATATCCAGAAAAGGGCAATAACTTTGCATGAAAGTATTTAAATATTACATGCTAACTTGTTTTTTTTTCTCAGAATTTTTGCTTGTTCTTACAAACAATTAAGTTTGTAAAACAGTTACCAAACTAAAGTACTAATAAATAAAATTTTGGTTGATTACATATGAAAAAATGTTCAGTATTTTCCCCCATACATTTTTCATAAAAAAAAAGAATTATATTCCCGAGTAGTAAATATACAAACACTAAGGAGGTTTAAGCATTAAAATTGGCCTTGACTATTTCTACTGAAGTTTAAAGGCTCCAAGTAACACTTAAGAAACAAGTAAAGAAGAGGAAGGAAATAATGACAAACTAGATATACAGGTTGTGAAACTGTTTCATTGTAAGTTATGTTGTAGGCTGAACTTCCTGGATAACATGAAGTGAAATAACCAGGAACTTTATTGTTTATTAACAATATTTATTTCTCTTCACATCACTAATATTCAGTGTTAAACATTTTTCTACCTCGACATAATACAAAATACTTGGATTCAAGCTGCCTATGACAGACAACACTGTAATATAGTTTTATAACAAGTAATTCTTCTGTAAACTTTGTCATAAACACAATATATATATATATATTTGTTCCCCGTAACACAGACTGTCATTTATTTTATTTCACCAAATTACTATATATATGTACATAAAGTCTGTACCGGGTATCCAAGGTTTAACTCAAGTTTCCTATATATGTACATATAGTCTGTACTGGGTATCTAAGGTTTAACTCAAGTTTCCTATATATGTACATATAGTATGTACTGGGTATCTAAGGTTTAACTCAAGTTTCCTATATATGTACATATAGTATGTACTGGGTATCTAAGGTTTAACTCAAGTTTCCTATATATGTACATATAGTATGTACTGGGTATCTAAGGTTTAACTCAAGTTTCCTATATATATATATATAGTATGTACTGGGTATCTAAGGTTTAACTCAAGTTTCCTATATATGTACATATAGTATGTA
>NW_013665694.1:204615-213191 GCF_000517525.1 Limulus polyphemus | reverse complement strand
TTTCCTATATATATATGGTCTGTACTGGGTATCTAAGGTTTAACTCAAGTTTCCTAAATATGTACATATAGTATGTACTGGGTATCTAAGGTTTAACTCAAGTTTCCTAAATATGTACATATAGTATGTACTGGGTATCTAAGGTTTAACTCAAGTTTCCTAGTCTGCAACATACTTTTTGATAATACCAGAAATATTCCATTCTATTATATTTCATGATTTTTACACAGACATGTCCTCATAAAAGTTAAAAATAACTGCTTTTGGAAATAGTTATCCTGTGTATACACATATTATTAGCTAGTACTCAAAAACAAATACCTACTGCCCTTAAGAAGAAAGAAGCATATGTTTCTTACACTGTTTAAGTACAGTATTGACAAGTAGTACACTGACATCAAAAACAACGTGGCTGTAGTCATCAAAACTTTATGATGGACTGTAACGCCAGCATGGTTAAACACACAGTAGAAGAGCTAGCAAGAAGTAAATCAAATAAATAGTGTGTGTGTGTGTATATTTTTACACTATATGCCTAAACAATGCTTGTAATATACAGTCTTTTATTAGGTAGAGAAAATGAAAATTTTAATATTTTTTAAGCTTTTACACTGATTGAATATTCACTACTGTATAGCATCATCAGTGTACAAAAATTGTGGAAATAGCTGTGACTACCCCCCCCCCCCCCCATAACCAGTTTTGATTATGTCCTTCCAGTATTCAGTCAGACAGGCTAATATTTTTCTCAGTCATAGGAAGTTTTTAGATGAAGTATTTCATTTGTTGGTAACTAGTTTAACACCATATAGTTTTTGAAACCTCTACCTGATAATAATAAATTGATCAAGCATATGATATTATATGTTGGGACACCAGATTTCAAGCATTAGTGATCTGAAAATTGTCCATAAGATGTTGCTACATTTCAAGCAGTGCCATGAAAATGAATCAATGGACTAACTAATCAACTGCCATATTCTTGTAATATGGATATTAATTTAAGTTTCTTTTAATGATATGCTATGTATTTGGTGACAGGTATTTTATTTCAATGTAGTTTGATGACTTATATTAATAACACAAGCAAAATTGAGATCATCAGTCGTATGATAGAAACTTCCTGTAATTTGTAAAATTAAGCCTGATGAACAGGCTTTCAAGAAAATTCATTACATGTTAAGATATGTTCATTGGTGTAAAAATTTGTCACAAGATCAAAGAGAGACAGTTTATGTCAAAATTCAAAATATAAGCTAGGAAATAATTATTTGATTATGTAGAGTTTTACAAATTTTTTAGAATGAGCTAATGTTGAGATACTATATTTATTTATGTTTAGGATAAACACTCTTAACATCAACTACACTTTAAACTATCCTGAGTAAACTGAAAATAAGACAAATTAATGCCTCCAATTTGTTGTCCAGTACAGAAAAAGTGAAATTCATCAGATTTAGTTAGATTTTTTAAAATTGTAAACAAATCATTTAGATCCAATGTAATAATTTGTAGTTCTTCAAATAAATTACCAATGTTTCATTTTCTATGAAGTCTGAGTTATTTGTCAATCAAAAAACAATCTACTTGGAAGCTTAATGCAAGATAACTTAAATTGTCCTATATGTTTATCTAACTTATAATAATTTCAATGCTTTTCCATCTACAAGACTATGTAATCAAACAACTATTCAAATAAACCCCCATCTACTATCTTTGTGTTCACTGTGTACATTTTCATGTTTATCAGTTGTTAATACATATAGAAATGTCCCTTTGGCAAAATTTCATCTTCAAGAGTGGTAACTGATATGTAATGCACTGGGTTTTTATACCATACTATGAAGCAATTTAAGGATAGTCATTATATACATGCATACTATATACATTTCTTGAAAACTCTATCTCCAAGATGTATCATTTTTCTCTATTGATCACATACACATCATTTTGCCAAGAGAAACTTTTGATAGCATTTTTGTCTGTTGTTCCTTATCACCTGCAGCTTCCATGAACCAATCTTTTACACCATGTACAGACATTTTCTAACCTTGGAAATATTTGGCTATAAAAACTAACCGATTTCCTTTGTGACTTCACTAACTCTTGGAATGGTCTCAGTAATCAGAGTGAATTATTTCAAGATAGGGCAGTTAGAATCACCACATATGAAACTGACCTTTCTAGATTAGCTAATCCATGTATTGTAATTTCCAGGCCATTCTTATAAACATTTCTTTTCGGGGGTTTGTGTCATCTTTTGGGTCCTGTAGATTTTGTAGCTCGAGACTGGTTATAGTAAATTAAAGTGCTGCTAGATGTGTTCATGTTTTAGTTTATTTATGGGAAGTTAAAGTAGCCTCTGCAGGCTTTAAGCTTTAAATAACATGGTCGTGATGACTGAAGTTATCTTTATTGAAAATAAGATGACTATCAAATATGCATACTGATCCTGCAAATGACCAAATCAATCTGTAACAGGTATCTATCTGGCTTTTCATGGCAGTGTTAATTTTAAGTCCACAGCTAAAACCTCAAATTTTAAAGTTAATTTCTCTAAACTAATTCATTCCTAAATACCTGGCAATGTTCAATTTGTGTTCCTACTCAACCTAGCTAAATGTATGGTCACTTTTTCTGTTCTAATTTTTTCATCATATATTTTCATTTTTCTGTGTTTCCTTACTTTTCCGAGAATCTCTAAACTTCTAGTCCTTTCTTTTACTGATCATACATACAATTACACAAGATATTCGAAATAATTTGAATTTCTTTGAAAATGTTAAGACATATAACATTTTTACTATGATTCCATTCCTGATAGAAAAAACTGTTAAATAACATTAGAAATTGTCAGAGGACTAATAAAAATAAAACTATCCATTACTGGAAAAAATCTAATAACTATAATCAAAATTAACTTATACTTATGGATGTATGAGAAATATTTTAAATCCACCAAAGCACCCCGATATCTTTCTTCCCATACATCTACATCAAAATAGGTTATTTTGTTTCAGTTTCATAAATTCATGATTCCAGGGAAGCCTACTTTTCAATCTCACTCCAAATGATATGTAACTTAAGTTTCACATATGATTAAGAACAATTTGCATTTTTGTAAAGTCTTAATAGAGTTAATACCTGAACAGTACCTATGTCACTGAACTGACAAGGGCTGTTTCAACTTTCATCAAATATACTCTTATCTAGTCACTATTTACTGTAAATTATTAAAAACTATAACCCTTAGAATTTTGACATTCAAACTACAAAATTAACACGGTGAATCTTTTTATTATTATTATTTATACTCTAAGTTTTAAGTTTGTATCTGTTAATGTAGACACAAAGTACTGTTATCATCAAAATTCTAATTTTTTCAGACTTTACTTCATATAAATAGTACTTCAAGCAGTAATATTTATCAGGCAAACTTGAAAAATGATATACATAAATACAAATAATAATCAACAAAACTTTCTTATACAATATATTTTTAAAAAATCAGCTATGTAGTCTACCTTTTTGTCTTTTTTATTATTAAAAAGGTTCCAGATCTTCAAAATGTAAAAAAAGAAAATACAGTACACCATTATATTTGGTATGTTATCATCAAAAAGAGGAATACACTTCACACACTCAGAAATTAATATTAAAATAAACTCAAGGTTTTAGTATATCCCAGATGCTTTGTTTTTGCTACGACACTAAATTAAATTTAAAACGTATTTTTACTTTTAGTAAAACTGTCAAACCGAGGACAAATCCATATTTATCTGATGTTCAAAGTTCAATGCATAAATAGCTTAAAACTATATAAACAAGAAACTGCCAAATAAATGCATATATAAAACATTTTCCCTACAGTACAATCTTTGTATTTTAAACTAGTTATAGTGTACAATTCGCACCGAGTGTGAGTGAGATGTAACAGTATACAGCCAAGCTAATTAAATTACGACTATGGGTACCCTAAATAAAAACGCTTCAATTTCAAATTTCAAATATATATAAAACATTTTCCCTACAGTACAATCTTTGTATTTTAAACTAGTTATAGTGTACAACTCACACTGAGTGTGAGTGAGATGTAACAATATACAGCATGGCTAATTAAATTACGACTATAGGTACTCTAAATAAAAACGCTTCAATTTCAAATTTAGATAAGGCCAACAGTTTTCATTCAAATTTCATTAATAGAAATTATAACCTTATAATACTGAGTCCATATTCATAACTTTTTATCTCGTTATTACGCAATATATCAAAAATGTATTTGTACGGAGGGGAGGTATGCTTGTTTTGGTTTGTTGTTCGAAAACAAGAAACTTCCGGTTAACTTACCTATAAATTGTTGATAAAAGCTACAGATAACAGTATCGTTACCAGTTGTTTTTAAAAAATATCAAATGAAACAGCGCAACTTAGTCTTGACTCTCGGTTCTAGTACTAGTATTTGTAGAAGTACTACAGCCCATGCAGGAGGAAAGTTCTACAATCCTCACAAAAGTAGGCTACACTGCTACAGGGTGTACAGTACAGCCGTTTCACGAATTTCAGAGGGCCGCTCTTAGCACAGCTTACTTGTTAATGTTTGTGTGCACCACAGTTGACGTTTTTAAGCGATAAGTTAAGATTTAACTACAGTCTCTTTTCATTTGTAGTTGATTAATTTCCTTAGTAGTTATCGACTGTATAGCAAAAATTTCAAATTCATATCTCCCGATAAATAGACTAATACTAGATACACAATGCCGCACGAACCTACTGATAATATTCACTGCCTCTAGTCAACAAGGTTCTCAACGCTTGCATTTGAGACTGCGAAGCATTCGCCAGTGGATTGGCTACAGATGTTGGCACGTGACTTGTCGCAACGTCATTTCAGCCATATTCTGTGATAGGTTTAGAATTGAAAGAACTGCATTGTTCAGTCTAATTTCTTCTTTTTTTCATTAACGAGGTTCTGACATAAATCACTTTTTCACGTTGTAGGATATACTTACTAAAATGTCACCGAAACCTAAAACGTTATTTTTTAGGTTCTGTTATGTTTTGTCGAACTGAACATTTTTGAGAGGTTCTCCTATAAACCGATAATGACATTGTTGAATATACTTAGTGAAATGTCCTCCAACCTGTTTCTTTGCTTGTTTGTTTAAAATTTTCGCTCAATACTACACCAAAGCTATCTGCGAAGAGCCATCCTTCTTTTTGACTAGAAGGAAGGCATCTAGTCAACAGCACCCACCGCCAACTCAAGGATGTCTCGTCTAACAGAATAGTTGCATTTGACCATCATTCTTATTGTTTTTGCGACAACGGAACGGGAATTTCAAATCCACTGATTCACACTCCGAGCAGGCTAACTTCTAAACCTACATCGTTCTTTTTTAGGTTTCGTTACGATTTTTAAACAAAATATTTGTTTTTCAGTCAGTATGCTCACTCAGTCTTGATTTTATCTTGTTTGGCAGACAGTGACAGTTGATACAGTATATGGCTGAATGTCGTACAAAACAGTGTAATGATTGTAATAACTTTCAGTAATACTGGCAAACACTGCTAGGGTATACTTATAACTGTTGTGCAGTTTACCGATATAAATAAGAAAGTGTTTGTAATGGTCGTGTTGAGTGTTTTATGTGCATAGATATTATGATTTGCCAAAAAACTGATCACCTAAAATTTTCTACAATGCATATAAGGTAGCACTTTAGTTGCAGTTTCAATACATGATAATAATAATGTGTTATAATTGCGACCACGCTTAAAATGTAAACTTTTGTACTGTACATACCTATGGAACAAGTGACAGTAAGCTGTTACACTATGATGTCGTAGAGAACAATCTTATAATATATTTGCACATTAGAGAATACCGTCAAGGTCAACTTTGTTCATGTGCTGTCCACGCACTTACTGACAGGCCTCTTTATAACGAGCATACTCAGCTGGAGTAAAACATCTCAAGGTTGTGTAATGTCACGTTTGACGCAATGCAAAGTTGATCAGTGTTGTTACATACAGTTCGCCTTACTTATTATTATAATAACAAAATGGTGGATAAGCAAAAGCTACAGTTTTTAGGGTGTTGTTGTTTAGTAATCAGTACTATCACTTTATTAATAAATACAAAGTCAACACATCCAAACAACGCTGATATATATATACACACACTTTTTGTGTATGTCTTGGATGTTAAAATGAAGATGAAACGCGACTAATATGGGAAATCTTGTTCCTACTCTTTTAATTTTTGTTTCTTAGGGGTCCTATGAAAAAAATGGTAATGGTCGTTACTTTTGTTTTATTATAATTATATTACGCTAGTTTTTGATACTAATACTGAATCTAGTGAAGAATTTATTTCCTGTGTATTTGGTATTTTCCGCCTTAAGCAACATAAAGGCTAAGCAGCCATGTTAAGCACCCGCCGCCTAACGGTTACTCTTGCCCGAATAGCGGGATTGACTGTTATGTCTATAACGCTTTCACAGCTGAAAGTGCAGGACAGTTCAGCGACATTTCATGGGCTCGAATCTTGGATCTTCCTCGACACAGCTTGGCCTGCCAACCATGAAGCCACCTCTCACCCGTCTTCTGAGATAAATTACATAATACCTACATGTCACATAATTTCTTTGTATTCTTAAAATGAAGCTAAAATCAAATCGGAATTCTTAACAATCTGAAATTAATTTAAAGTTTAGTAATCGAAATGCCATCTTAAAACCTCACATATTCAAAATAATGGATAAATTATTTTAACTACTTTCGGAACGATTTCATATAAAAAATAACAACTGAGATAATTAAAGAAATATATAGATAATTATATGGGGACTCTGGTATTTTTGTGAGCATATGTAATTCTAGTTTAGATTTTGAAAAATAAAAAGCCAAAGAAAGATATGATCTAAAGAGTATACAGTCTTTTACGCCTTAACATGATATGACTGTGGTATATCATACATTTATGGTATGCGTTTCACGTGCGAACGTGTTCATGTGACAAAGGTTCAGAAAATGGGCGAATTTCACATTGACAGCATTCACTGAATTTTTGGACAATATTCTAAACTGAAAGTGATATAAGAAGGTTCATCGTCGTCACTTGCGAACGGAGAAAGACAGTAGTCCTGCCAACATGCTTGAAAATGGAGATACCGTTGCTGCTATCTTTGACTTATCTCAAAGTTTAGCGTCCAGCTTTTCTAAGCCCAATAAGTGGTAGACCAAGCTCCAAAACACAAAATATGCCATGTCAAATATCTTGGTAAAATGGCTTGACAAAATTACTTTGTTGATTCTGTGGCACTAAAAAGATAATTCCGTCGCATAAAACTACAGCATACAGTTCAAATCACACTAAAAATGAGATTAAAGCCAGGTTAAATATCGCCA
Organism: Limulus polyphemus; assembly: GCF_000517525.1. NCBI lineage: Eukaryota > Metazoa > Arthropoda > Merostomata > Xiphosura > Limulidae > Limulus > Limulus polyphemus. The sequence goes on along the minus strand of NW_013665694.1, from coordinate 205,778 downwards.
GTCTGAGAGCTTAGCAGCTTGACACACTACCGAGACGACTCTTCTGCATGTGCAAAGGTTACCACTGTCTATCTTGGACAAAAATTATCGTGAAAAGTATTATCTAACCATTTCTCTGTGAATCAACCGTTTAATAATTCTGGAGTTAGCTTCAGGGAGTGGGAAAACATTCCCATAGCCAGGCCAGAGGTTCGTAAAGAAACTTGAAGGGCAGTTCTGGCTTTTCGGGAGGACATAAATAAATGCTACGAGGCATTTACTACTATCTATATTCCTGAACCGTGAAGTTGTTTCAGATACTGTAAATTATAAGTATTAACATATCGGGGTGGGGGGGGGGGGGTTGAAGGAAATACATTGTCACAGCTTGGTATTTTTTATGTTATTGTTTCACCTTCACTTCCATTAGTACCTTACGAGTTGTGATTTAGCTAGTTGTAAAATTACTGTCAATTATTTTTGATCATTAATTTATTTGTCATGTTTGGGAGTGACCTAGTTGCCGTCCATGGTTTGCGTTCCTGTTACTGTAAAATCACTCTCTGTTCTTTGAGGTCGTGGGTGCATTATAAAAGTTACCATCAAGTACTCTATTTGATTAGAAGTGTCTAAGAGTTGGTGACGGGTTTTGTTGACTAGTTGTTTTCTCTCTAGTCTGTCAGTCCAAAATTATAGACGGCTGACATATGTGATCCTTAATTAACTTTGTGCAAATATCCAAAACAAACAAACAAAATTGTATTCAAAATATATGGAATTCAAGGTTTTCTGTGAATGTTTTTGTACTCTTATTATAGAAACGCTAGAAGTAAAATGTACGAGTATGTACACACACACATATATATATATATATATGAGGTAAAGCTGGAAGTGAATCAAATCCTGTCAGAAGTGAGCTTACCTAAAACAGGTGGAAACTAGCAAGTTCTGGAACTAGCTCTCCTGGATTTTTTTTTCTTCAGTTAGAGTGACAGTTTAGGCTTATCGTGATGTAAAAAGGACCAAAACATGATGGAAATTATGAACATAAAAACACAAACAAGATTAATGTAACAATAAACACTTTAATGCCCATCTTACATGAATGACTTTTTCTTTTTGTTTTAACTTTTTTTTACTTTGTTCTTTTTTCTTTTTGAAAATACGAAAATCACGCACAAATT
>NW_013665694.1:197715-204594 GCF_000517525.1 Limulus polyphemus | reverse complement strand
ACTTTGTCTTTTTCTTTGAAAATACGAAAATCACGCACAAATTGGCTAAAAATGAGCAAAATTTCTGCAAGGATTTTCAGTAGCATTCATTCTTCAAACAAATTTTTGTAAGACAAGGAACGTGGATTGGAAGTGAGAAGGTGTGGCAGTCGAGTAGAGCAACTTGGCAGAAATGGCAAGGCAGTTGCGTCACTTCTTGTTTAAAGCAAGAGATGTGGTCAAACTTTCTACTGTCTGAATTTGGTACATTTAATGCATTTAATTTAATAATACTCTTGAATTTTGCTTCTACGTAAAACTATATTCTACACAAAGAAGTAAGAAATACCCTAAAAATATTTTAATTATGAAATACTTTTCTAATTCAGGCTTAACTGAAAGTTAAATTATATGAATCAGAAAAGAACGGTATACTTGAACAGCAGCAACATATTTATTCCCCGCATGGTAGCAGGATATTTTATTGCTGTATATTTTGGTTATTATGGGAAACAAGCCAAAATGCTTAAAATTATAGTTACAGTTTTTGACTTGTAGAATAATATTGTGGTGTGAGTTTTGTTCAAACTTAACTATTTACAAAAGCTACTGCAGTAAGATTATAGCGGTTATTCTATAAAATATTTGTATTTTTTAATATATTGGAAAGCTTAATATGAATTTGGTTTGCTTTTGGATTACCAAGCTAGCATGCCAAGTTTGGTCTAGATCGGTCAACTCGTTTAGGATGAGATGCGTCCACATACACGCAAAAAGTTTTCCTTGATATTGGGTACTTATCGCACCGGTATGGATTGATATGTATAGCGAATATGTGAAGAACGACTGTTTTTGTGGCACAACATGTACTAAAATTTTAACTACGTTCATTAGTTTCTAGACAGTTTTATGCTAGAAAAATGATCCCACTAATGTTTGCTATTTGCTTAGTACTAACGCTTAGTGAACGCCTGGTATATTCCAGCAAAATCGTCGTAATAAAAAAATAAAAAACACAGAGAGAAAAACATAACAATGCACACGCATACAGAGTTTATGATTTAAAGCCCCTCCAGTGCCACAGCGGAAAGCCTGCGGACTTATAACGCTAGAAACTGGGTTTCGATACTCGTGACAGGCACAACACAGGTACACATTCCATTGTGTCGATATGTGCTTAACAACAAACAAATCATGATTTTAAAAAATTATTGAAGTATAGGTGTACACGTAACGTAATGCAGCAGTATCCTCATTACACATTTTTGAGTTTCGTGTAAAAACAATGAATAAACAGCTTCCGACTTAATACTTGCTACATATCATCTTCCCGAGTTAACATCCATTTCATTATCACTGACTTTATACATAATCAATTAAATGGAATTGTCGTAAACGAGCAATGTAACTACTTGAAGGTATGGTATATTCTCAGGTTTAGTTTAGTTTTGTGTTGATAAAAATCTCTGAACTACTGCTCTTGTTTGCACTATGTGCCATCACAACTTTAGTCCTGCAAAAGGAACCTAAAAACTAAAAGTTCATTCTTGAATGTTTGAAAAATTCCTGAGATATAAATTGAGTTCTTCTTAGAATTGATTGTGATTACTTTGTTAATTAATCATAAAATATGAAAGTATCAAAGCAATATCAAGTTGAAAATTCTGAAATACGTGAATGAAATGGACACAGCAGAAAAAACAAAAAACTTTAATAGGTTAATAATGAACCTTCAAGCCTCCTTGTAGGATTCGATTCACCGCGATGGACACTGCAGCTTGTATTTTTGTAATTAAGCACAAAGCTCCACAAACCCGGTTTCTGACGTTGTAAGTCCGAAGACATACTGCTGGGACACAGCAGACAGCTCAATGTGGTTTTGCTCAAAATCAAACAAACTAGATTACTTAATTGTCCAATGTTTATCTCTATGTAATGTCTATGTATATTATGCTTTTAAATACTAATCATCAATACAAATCAAAAAATATTTTTCCAATCTTTAGTTTCTGTTTACTGTAATTCAACTTGGGACTCGACGTAAAACTAAATTAAGGTTTTTCAAATAGTGTTATTTCAATAATAAATATTACGACACTAAACAAAACAAATAAAGGATAATTAAAATTTATAATATTTTAGTCATAACAAGACAATAACGCCGTTACAAAATAATGTCAGTCACCTTTCAGTTAATATTTTAATGTAATTTAGGCAACCCGATGTGGTCATGTGATCTGTAATGCAAATGATTCGTCATTCAGCCTATGTTTTTAAGCGATCTATAGGTGGAGGTGACTTTATATCTTTACAGCTTATGGCGTTTCACTTCAGTATGAAGTATGATCACCACGAACAGAAATGATAGCTTGGCACTGACGCTACATTTTTAAAATGAAAGTCTACGGTCGTGAGGTACCCTCGACAACTCCTCTTTAGTTTCTAGAGTTAATTGGCAAGATATTACACGTCTTCATGCGTGTAGGGTATTCAGGTACACTAATTTCCAACTAGTAAGTTACAAGTAATCTACAATAAGCATCGGGTTCTGGGAAGTTTAAACAGTTTGTTTGTTTTAGAGCAATGCCACATTGAGCTAACTGATGTGTCCACCGCGGAGAATCTAACCCCAGATTTTAGCATTGTAAGTCTGTAGGCTTGCCCCATCGATAGACACTTTTAAACAAAGAATAATTCAAACACAGATAACAGGGAAAAGCACTGAACATAAGTGTGTAAATAAAATATTTATTAATATAATTGTTTGTTTGTTTGTTTGTTGTTAAGTACAAAGCTACACAGTGGATTATCTGTACTATGCCCACCACGAGTATCGAAACCCGGTTTTTAACTCCATGAACTCTCATCTTTACCGCTGAGCTGGGTGGATGGGTGGGGGGATTGGGGTGGGCTCATTAATAGAACAAACCATGTTTTGTTGGGACTTACCAAACTAGTAGTCCTCTATATTCGTCACACACAATTTACAGCTAGCTATGGAGCAAGTAGGAAAAAATGAAATAAATAACTCAAAATAAAAATTAAATATAAAATGAACCATAATATAGTATTAGCACATTGTCTATTGAAACAAGCCAAAATTAAATGACATTAAACAGAATATAGTGTGAAATGTGAAGTAACAAACTCAAAATATAAAAGAAGAGAAAGCACAGATATCTATAGCAAAATCATACACACAAATAGAACTGGATATCAAGTTAAACAGAATAAACAAATTTAATGGCAGAAAATGAAATAAATAAAGTGGGTAAGGTTACATAAAACTAGAGGCGTCACTAGGCACTATCATACAGGTCCGTGCTCCGATTCTATTTGATAGTGCCCCTAATCTTCAGTTGGCATTTTGAAAAATCAGAATAGAAAACCATGATCGATATTATACTGAAACGCAGAACATTCCCGCGCCATGAGCTCGAGCCCGAATCTTTTAAGTACCTAACGACGCCTCTTCATAAAACACAATTAATCAAACTGATTACAAAGCTATATAGAATCAGAAATTAATCAAAATTGAACATACCATTAACTAAATGTCAGGTTACTTTGAACGAAACGAAAGTTTAGTAAACTGAATACAAAATCATCATCCTTAGAACTACTAGATGGAAACGCGGAACAAAGAAACCTGAATATAATGATTCAATAAAATTGCAATAAACAGAACAATGTTACTTGTTTGCTTGTTTGTAATTAAGCACAAAGCTACACAATGAGCTATCTGTGCTCTGCCCACCACGGATATCGAAACACGGTTTCTAGCGTTGAAAGTCCGTAAACATACCATTATGCCACTGGAAGGGGGGGGAGGCGAACAATGTTAAACAAAATAATAAAAGAACAGAACAGATTACGAAATGAAGTAAGACTTGGAAAAACGAAATTAGAAAATTTAGAGTTAAAAATCATAAAAGAAATAAAACTGAACATAAAAATATGTTGTAAGGTTAGAAGAACTAACATGAATAAAAGAAAGAAATAGAATTACATATATACACAAAACACTACTTACAATGCACTTCTAGAGAGGTGACATAAGTCTACCTAGACCCTTTTTAGATCGCTGCTTATCAATGATGATTTTCTGGAGAGCCTCTTTATCATTCTAAGTGCCTTTTTAAGATTCACCATCACTTGTTAGGGCAAGGAGTTCTCCTCCGTTAACTTCTGGTGATTGGAACCCATGGCTCTTCTTCATTAAGCTAGTACAAAACCCAAAACTGTCCAAAATTACACAAAATCACAATATTAAATATAACTTACAATGAAAATTAAATATAAAATGAACCATAATATAAAATTAGTACACTGGCAGTTGAAACAAGCCAAAATTAAATGACATTAAACATAATATAGTGTGAAATTGGAAGTAACAAACTCAAAATCAAAATAGAGAAAGCATAGACACCTATAACAAAATCACACATACAAACAGAACTGGATATCAAGTTAATTAGAATAAACAAATGTAATGGCACATCTAGCTTGACACCATCGAACAAAATGAAGTCCATTGTAAGTGGCTAAAGGTCAAGTAAGGTTTTGGTTGACCCAGTATTTATTAAAAAATTAACCTCCCGCCCATGTATCATTACATTCACATACCATGTGATGTGAAGTTCGTGACTATCTAAACTAGCCAGCAAAACTTTGGGGGCAAAACATTGTTTAATATTCCCGAAGAAGCAAAGAGAGTTTAATATTAGTGGAGAATATACTGTACTACAAGATAACGTTCTCGATGACAACATAACACAAAAATACAACAATATAGTTCATATTTTTCAGATATTATGCAAACAACTTTATAAAATACTATATCTTTGTTTGTTTAAGCGCTAAGCTACACAATGGGCTACCTGTTCCATATCCATCGCAAGGATCGAGCCCCGAATTTTAGCATTATAAGTCTTCAAGCTTACCACTGGGCCACTGTTGGACAAAACAAGTAAATAGCACTTACTTCTAGAATGCGAGAAATTGAAGAATCAAAAATAAAATACTGAAATGAAAACTTTCTAAAATCTCTGGAAGTATACTATTCTCAACTTGGTCGTTATTAGTTTTGTGTTTCATTCTAATGTGTACCTAAAAGCGTTTCACCTCTAACTAAACCTTCTTTGGTCAAACGGGCAAAAAAACTTTACATTGAAGTTCTAGTTTAAAATAACAGTCTTAGACTTTAGGCCGTGTCACAGTCACTAGAGAGAGAGAAAACGGCTCGACTAGCTCTGGGTAGCTTTTACACAAAATCTCCTGAACATACTTATGAGCCACAAAGGGCATTGCCTTGCGTTGAAAATTGTTCTTTATACCGACCCACCACCCAGGATCATTATCATTTCAATCCCTTCACAATCATTCAATAGATCTCCGAGTTCACGAAGTACAAAACTACTGGCTCTTCATTGTAAAAGTCACATGGGCCCTCATCCCAAAATAAATTGGTATCAAAAGTTTAGAGAAAGAAGAAAAACACGATAAATACAATAAGCCCTTTCAGTTAGCTCAGGAGACTATATAAAGAACTCATTTTTCTCAACAACTAAAGAACGACAGAAAACTAGTTCTTAAGACCCACGTTATATTAAATGCAAAAAAGAATCAAAGTATGATTTTGATTCAAACAATTTGGAGAGATGTGTTTAAAAATTCAATGATCTACACTTCTTAAAAAATATAATGTATTTTATTCTCTGGCAGGTGTAAACCATAATCATACATTCTAAGAAATTATAAGTGAAAGTAAAGAAGAATGTATAATTATATATGAACCACTCTATCTGCTATAATACACGAACCGTACTGTTTGGCTCGTTCAACTTCGGTTTGAGTCTATTAATCAAGAGACTTTCTTTTATTCACAGTTATTATTCACTGTTGATCCTAACGAGAACTTTAAATTGTCCTCTGCCTTTAGGTTCATTACATCCATTCATTGCACGTTATAATGTGATCTTGAATTAGCATGTTCTTGTATGTGAACTGTTAGCCATCTAGTGATGGAACAAATATAACATTAAAAAAAACAATCGTTAGTACATTTATGTTGATACAATACATTAGAAGTTTTGAAAGTACGTATACAATATATATATCTAAAAAAACAACAACAAACAAATTGTAATCTGCTTACAGGCTTGAAAACGCATCAACTCCACTGAAAGGTATGTTCGATGATGAGATAGCTTGTGTAACTGATTTCTAGTCAGAATAGTCTGTTTTCCAGTGTATGAGGGGACTAAAAAATTTTGCATTTGCTTCACTCCAGTTAGACTCGTTGAAATAGTTTTGAATTACTTTATTTATAATGGCTGTTGGAAAAGCATTTTTTAGTAACAGTTGCATGACACTGTCTACCTTTTTGTGAAAAAGTTCATATTTACTGGTTAACTTGTATGCCCCATGAACTAGTATTTTAACCAGATTTTTTCTTGAACAATGGTATGTATCTATCAAAGCTAAAATATAAACCTGTGAAAGCCTTCTTATGGAAAATTTCACATTCAAACTAATCATCTATACTTTTATTCTGCTTGTTTGTATGTACGACCGTTACGCTTTCTGACCGAGAAACTGCTGCATAAGCATGCGTAGTTAGAATGTTTCCCCAAGAAAAACCGCGCATGCGCATTATTCACTCGACGACAAACAGTCTGCCTGCGGCAGAGAGCTGCAAAGCTCAGTGATCAAGTCGCTACAATTGCTGTATGAAACAAAAAGTAACAACAAAAGGGGATTGTAAATATACTTTACTAAACATTTTATACAACAAAATATTAAAAACTTATCAAAGTTTTTAAAAAAGGTTTGACGTTTGGTTGTAGAATAACATTATAAGTTTATTTATGGATAGTACTAAGTACAGTAAAGTTTAGT
>NW_013665694.1:176633-196909 GCF_000517525.1 Limulus polyphemus | reverse complement strand
CTAGTCTATTATGAATAGAGAGGTTTAAGAATGAAAATCGGTGGTTATGTTGATGTTTAACAATGAACTTATTATTCGAATATCTACTATTAAGAAAGTTTAGAAAACTCTAAGCATGTTCACCTTCTCTGAATATATTAAAGATATCATCTATATATCTTCTATCATATACTTAAACTGTAAAGGACATTCTTCCAGTCAAGAGTTGTCATGGTCAGAGAGGAACAGATTTGCGAGTGGTGGAGCTAATCTAAATGCAATAATACTACCATTAGGTTGGTCATAAATATCATTGTCAAAAAAAGGTTCTTTGGTGGCAAAACTCATAAGTTTCTGAAACACATGTTTAGAAATATAATTTCATTATTGTCATATTGATACAAAATTTCAGCACGTAAATTTATAGTCTCTTCTAGTGGTATGTTAATGTGAATTAAACTGAGGCGAGGCCTTTCGCCCAGTACCAGGAATCATCAGGTCGGCTGGAATACGACAGATACAGTGGTATTTCAGACGTTATATAATCAAACTGTAGGAATAACAACTATTATGATGCGAACTAGATTAAGTTGATGGAGTGAGATTTTATATGAGTTAATTATAAATCAGAATCAACAAGATAATATTATTTTTTTTATATTTTAAAACCAATCATTTATTGTTAGGGTGACAGGAGTTAAAATAATTTAAAAAACTTTATCATTATTAATACAAATACAGACCCATAAGCTAGTGAATTATTGTGCCCATACATATTTTCTAATATTACTATCATAATCAATAATTAATATTAAATAATCATATAATTATGTCACTAGAAGAAGATAATGCGATAATACACATTCAAGTCATCCGAATGAATTAGCTTTCATAGAATCTATGAATTAAAACTGGAAGATATGATATGTTATTTTCTTGCTGTTAGCATACTCTAATAGGAGCTGGAAATTACACGAATGGAAGTGAAAATAAATTAGTTTCTTTTCTTTTTTGACTTAATGTTGATAAAAGATAAGATTATTAAGTTTCTTCTTAGCTATCTCTTAATGTAAATCTGATGGCCCTTTTTTCCCCTGCTGCTATGTCGGTATATCTAAGGTTAATGTTGAGGTATAGACAGGTATACTGACTTTCTATAGATAATGGTAGTACATACTCTAGCTTGAGGTTTGGCAGAATATGAATTGCGAAGTGAAATCAAAGTTTCTTATTTAACTGCATTGAAGGAAGAGAATGAGCACAATTTGACAATTTAAACAAAAACATGTTATTTACTCCGTATACAAAAGACAAATAAGCACATTTCAGTCAAAGTGTGCACAAGATAAAATACAACATTTCTCTCTAACTGTTGAGAGATCTATTCGGTGAGAAAGTTTGTAAGAGTTAGACTAGACTGAGAGAATTATTCACAATATACATACTATAATACGTTCACATCTCTCACAGTGGAATTGTTAACCATGTAACTCAGTCCTCCACAAGTAAAAATAGGGGAAGTATTTCGAAACCTCTACACCACTGATAAACTCGAGAACATATTATTACAAGTCTAAGGATTTCTTCGACGACACAGCCCGCGGGAAGGACTAGAAATACCAATTTAATGAATTATGTTTCTCTTGCATTGCAACTTCACAAAGTCATTATGTTAAAGTTTATAAATTTGAAAATGTTGTACGTTTTAGGTTTTTCTTTTTTCTTCTTCGCCATCTTCTTCTCTCTCTTTTTTTTTTTGCTGCTGTAGCATTTTGTACAATAGTACATCAAATCTGGTTCTTGCTGAAATTGCAAATTCTTATTAAATTATAAATACAATTTTGGCAAGTGACATTTTTAAGTATCTGCAATTTAAGGCCAGAACGCAAAAGTTACAGGAAAATAAAACACTAGAAATAATTAATTGAAAAGATATTCATACTTAAATTGACAATGCGTTACCTATTCAAGAAAAAGAACAAAAATATGATGAGCAAACATGAGAAAGATAATGAGAAATAAATAAAGGTACAAAAATAAAACAATAGCAAAAAAAAAAAGAAAAATGTATAAAATAATATACAAAATATTTTCTCTCCAGTTTGACATTTTTAGTACATAAGTGGGGGATTTTATTGGTGTAAGCAAACAAGTGTTAGTCCACCCCCTCCAAAATACAGACAGATAATTTCACCTTCTCATGGAAATCGACTTTTTAAAAACGAGATCTTCAAAGATTGAGTTTCTATACCGTATTGTTAATGTAGCATTTTATTCACTTCGTGTTTCGTTGATACTGTTTTATGCGTAATTTAACAATATGTAACAACTTTCGTATTATAAGCTGTGGTAATATCTAGTTCTGACAAGGACCAAAGCATCATAAGAAAATAAAATGCATTTCTGCATGACGGGAAATAGACGTAAAAACAAAGAGCATGTCATTAGCTTTTGCTGATTTTAAAATTTTTAGTCAACAGTTGAGCTAAAAAGAGTATATAAAGCGTACATATTTTTTAACGTTAAGAAAAAACTTCATGGCTTTAAACACTTTGCTTACGTTCCCACTTTTGAACTGCTGACCAGATGAAGGCAGCCAATAAACAGCACCCTCTCACCCACCATCCACAATAAAGGGTTAACTGTCACTTTTATAACCCACCCACAGCTTAAAATGAGGGGAATATTTTGTGGTATCGAAGTGATTCGAACCCTGTTCGTTAGCTCCAAAGTCCAGAGATGTATCACAAGAACAAATGGCGTCCTGCTTAAAACGAAGTGTTTCGTTTTTTTTTAGGCCTAGGAGTACTAAAAACGATAGTTTCAACTAAATCGTTTCGAAATAAGTACATCATATTAATATCATAGGTATAATGTGTTTGCGTTTTTTTATTCTATTGCTTATGAATTTTAAGAATGTTTGTTTCTTCATTACTTTTTTAGGTATAGGTAATTTGTTTTTGCAGAGATAATAGAAAAAACTTAAATATTATTTTTCCATTTCTGATTTAACATAATGATTTGTATTAAATTTCATTTCTTGAATTTTCTTTAGTTTTTCATATTTTGTACAATGTTAACGTGGTTTGCATGTTTATTTGTTTAGACTTCGTTTATGTTTTGTCTTGTGTTATTTGAATTTATTTGTTTTCAAAATATTCTCATAGCTTGCTTCTACTTTGTCATTCCTCGAATTTGATTTACACTCGTATCATTTTTGTACTCGATGTTTGTTTCGATTTTTGCTCTCAGGTTTAAAATTATACGGAAACTTACCAGATGTCTTGACGTATTCTAAAGTACGGTTATTGCATTAGCACATGGTTTGACATCAATTTTATTAGATGATCTAGTTTGGTTGTAGAGGGGTTTTAAAGATTGCAAACAACTTACTTTGAAGGGAAAAAATAGCTCATTAAATGTAATTGGTAGGCCTGCTGTTGTGTCTTTACATTACGCTCAAGGAGCTGAAACAATATATTCAATAAATATATATTTACATACACAGAGAGAGAGAGAAAATATCATTGCTACATAAATCTAGAGACATATGTTTAGTTAAATAATAACAGAATATTACATGACGACATCTGCCATTTATGTAAATTTAAATGATAAATAAATAGTTATTGTATTCACGTTAGAGCCTGCTGTTGTTTAATTACACACACACACACACACATATGTTCACAATAAATGCTCGTATTGAGACCTAAAAGTACCCAGGGTTGGTGACTGAGAAAGAAAGCAAAAGATCGTTGGCTGGACGTTAGAAACAAATTATAACTATAGGTATATACATTTAACTACCTGAACATCTTTACACGCGGCATGTTTTCTGTTGAGGGCAAATTCGTCTTCACTATAACCATCAATAATGATACCGATTTCGTACAGCAGATTCGTAGAGCTGTTTATGTTCTTAAAAAAACACAAAAATGAAACTTTTTTGAAATTGTTATTAGATAAATGTTTCGCAGCCTTGAAGCTAATAGTGTGATGTATACCCCTGATATTTGCGACAAACCAACCGGTTCTTTACGCACATATATGTATTTATAAATATTAAAGTATATAGTTTTAACAGATAATCTTAATAGTGTCTGTTTACTCTGATTTCTACCTCTCACAAAGCTCTACCAAATTTTGACTATGAATTATAAATTACAATTGAGAGAGTCAAGGATAACAAATTCATAATTTTCACTTGCCTAATTAGAGAAGCCGAAAAACCTCGTTACTTGATTACGAACACTTCTAATTAGCAGTTTAAATTCCAAAGAGAGCTATGTGTCATAAAGTTATTGTAAACGACACGTTCTAGTTCGCTTTGACTATAATTATCAAACCATCATTAGAGATTCAATCTTGCTTGCTATAAATGCTAATTAATGCTGTTAATTCAAGGAAATATATACGTTTCCACAAAAGCTTCAGCCTCGAGCCAAAGTTCGCAAAATTCAACGATTCTATTCACGTGTTATCAAATCATTTTAAACGAACAAAGACATCAGTCGCATGTTAGACTAGATGGCTCAGTTAGCAACAATAATTGTAGTCAGGAAATCCATAAACTGTTCTGTGACTGAATACAGTATGATGAAACTACTATCTCGTAACACTGGTTTGTCAGACTAATGACCAAACGTTTAGTGATCTTCTCCCAAAATATAAATGGTTCTATTCCTGGTCAGATTCTTTTACTGCTTAAAACAAACTTAATCATTTACAAATTACTGAGTAATAGTTCTGTCACTTACCGAAATAAGTAATACATATGAATGGACATTAAATACATCTTAAGTTAGAAAATGAACTATAAGTTCTTACTTGACTTCTATACATCAAAGTTTCTCTGAGTTAGAAAAAACAGTTTATGGAATATTGTTATTATGGTAATCGGTTCTTATTTGAAAACGCTTGAGGTACTGCGAAGTAAAATAACAAGAAAAATGAGTATTTAAGCAATAAACAATAAAAAATATATAAAAAGTAAACGCTTAGAAAGGCAAGAAACAGAATAATGTTGGACAAAATTAAGATTACTATGAACTGTCCTTTAAAGAAATGTATCAAATAACACCGAATTTGTCCTTCAGTTATGAAACTCGTGCGAATTCAAGCCCACATAACATTTCGTAACAGATCACCTACCGATCTGCTACTGATACGACTTCTTGGAAAGGGTTTGGAGTGGGAACCACGGGCGGCCAGAGATTAAAAAAATCTCTTCACCTGTTCTATCACGCTACTGTTTGCTAGCAAAACATAACTACACTTACATAGTAAAATATATGCTACAAACGCTGCAGAGTAGACTATAGATATGCCTGTAAGAAATAATTGAATAAAACCCTATAACCCGAGCGCTTTCAAAAGGTGGACCCTTCTTCTTCTTCAGGGGTAAAGAAATAAATAAGAGTTATAATCTTTTGTTCCGTAATTCCACACACTACATTATAGAAAATAATGGAGCAGTATACTATTTGGTAATGAAATCATCCCCTGATTTTGTATGTGAATCACGTGGTACACACGTCGAGATTGCATAAATCAGCAGCTACCGCAGTTAAGCGGTTGGAGTACGGAAGCTACGAGTAAAAGAACACAAATTAGGTTAAAAGAGGAATTATTATTGGAAGCATATTTCCCAACTGCACTGTGAATAACATGCTGGATCAATGAAATACCCCTGGAATATTAATGTAAATATCAGTCCTATCCTTTAAAATTAATCATTATTTGGCCCATGGAAATTTTGAAATATGTTGTGAAACTGAACTCCATATGTGGCATTAACCCCATCAACGGGTGCAGGCTAGTATCTCAACTAAGCGCAGAATCACTCATCACAGCTGTGACTGAAAAGACCTAAATTTCAAACTAGGCTAGCAATAATATAAAACCATGATATAAAGCGACAAATTCCACTAATCATTACTTGCTGCACCACTTTTTGTGGTGGAATTATATATGGTAAGACTATATACCTCTTTCAACATGATAATGCATCACGCTGTTAGAAGCAGTTTGGAACAAATAACCTCCAGAATATCTCTTGGCCAGTTCAAAGGTCGATACGTTAATTTATTTGAACCTTTTTGAGACATTTAGGACAGAGAAGATATATATACAGAAGACATATACTGTACAAAACTATTATTGCATTTACAGCTGCTCAGAAGAAGAAAATCCGAGTCTGTTCCATTTGTTGTGTACCGTTGGTTGGTAGCAAGTTAAAATAGATACACAATTAAAAACATTTCTAAAATGTGAACTCTACATTTTTCGACGCTTACCACGCCATCAACAGTAGTGAAAATGATATAATTCATATTCTATATATAAATACTAATCAACTGACATTTCTCCCGCACTTTTTCAAGGTTAGAGTACCTTTTTAAATAAAATACCCTCATGCATACCCAAGACATACGAACTCTTCCCCTCAACTTTTTAAACTCAAGTTTCGCCACTGACCGTATATATCTGCCACGACACACAATGACACCTTGAAAACTCTGTACATCCAATTAATCAGACGCCGTATAGATTGTTATGGAAGTTAGTCCCATTCTTGGATAAGGAGGTTTTATAGCTCTTCATAGTATGGATCATAGTATGGATTGCACTGGATGGGCTGATCCTTCTGTAGCATATCTCAAGCATGCAATATGGTTCAGATCAGAAGCTAGTCAATCTATCTTCTCGATTGCTTCCTGTTAAAGATGGTGTTCCACCTAGCTGGTTTCAAAAGCACGCCGAATAATACTCTTTTGCACCTTATAATAGCTCATGAAGCCGTTTAAAAACTATTTGCATAAAACATTTAACCAGTGTTACATTTTGGAGATCATTTCTGAATTGATTTCCGTTTACAAGAGATCACGGACGTGACTCAGTTTGAACATAACGATCTTCCCGTGGAGATTTTGACTCTTCTACACCTTTAGCGTTGTTTCCAGACCTTGCTCTTGATTTAGTATTGACTCCACATATGACAGACCAGACTCTGTGAAACATTCAATAATTTGGCGTTATGACACCCAAAAGTAAGCCGAGCTTCCACAATAGCGTGTACTAGGGTGTCAAAGTGTTATTGTGGCTCGTGAAAGACATATACGAACCACAATGGAGTGACTCTTAAAAAAAAGTGTGTACATCATTTTGAATTTTCACAAAACTTTTATTGAGGGGGGGGGAGTCACTTTCCATTGTTTCCAGAGTCACATTAATAACTTTAGGAACCATATTTTTGTTATTCATCATTTTCCACAACTTATACTGTATATCAACACAATTAGTTATTTAGTAAATGGCAATATATGGAACATCTCTTTTTTTTCTTTTTTATTAGAAATATTTAGCCTTAGCATTTTCGTGTGATTTATTTTAGTGATTTGAAGATACGATTCATGAAAGTTACGTATATATTTAAGTTGGTTGTCAGTAATTACTCCGGGTCATCAGAAATTGATTGTTTGGGTGGCTTTGGATATGAAATTTTTAACCGTTTCATTTTACAAATGTCCTATATGTTTAAAATGTAATATTACTACATTTCGACCTTTTGTTTTAATAATACAACCGTAACTCAGGCGCTGGTGATTATTTCATAAAATGATGGAAGAGAATACAAAGCTAGGCTTAAGATAGAAATAAAGACTTTTAAAAGGCCAATCGATTTAAGTTAAAACAATATTCATATTACTGCGAACAAGTACCAAAATAAAGGAAGTTATATTTTGTAGGATCATATAACTCATAATCACATTACCACAATGATTAGTTTTGTTGTTTATGAAAATATCTTGTGATGATTTAACTAAAAAATATTGTTTTCAATGGGTTTTGTCGAAACTACGAAAAATGGACAAAATCAATAAATAAAGCTCTTGTTTGTATGGTGTTAACATTTTGGTATCTTTAAATTTAGCTTGTAACATTGTAATACTATTCAACGAATTACATTGAACATTATAAGACTGTTCAAGTTAGTGAGGTATTTAATAACATTATAAAGTGGTATATGCATATGGCATGTAGATTTGTTTTTCATTTAATTGATTTCATTAAACTGTACTTTTTTACATGATAATGAATTTATGTTTGTTATTGTGCAGAATTTCCGCTGGCGTACCCTATTTCCTGTTGAACGTTGTATTATTGTCTGGATTACTTGCATTCATTTCTTCATTGGTCGCTTGTTTTGTGCTGAAAAAGTTTTTTTTTCTATGTATGTACTTTTATTTGAACCTAATTGCTATTTGCAGAATTCTACTACGAGCCAGTATTTTTTTTTTACTCTTGGTAAAATCACGACAAACATTACATTCTGTCTGAGTCATAAATGTCATCTGGATTTAGATTTCCTTTCCCAGATGTGTAATTGCCTTATAACATCAAGCAAACTTAGCCTTCTACTAGCGACATAGAACCCATTACATTTCATTTTGAAAGAAACAACTTATTTAGTATGACACAAGTAATGCCATTAAGATGTCTCATAATCTCCACACGCATAAAAGTAGTCAAGGGGGCTAAGATTAAACTCTACGTTTCTATATAACTATTTTCTAAAAAAAATCTTTTAATGTAATCGTACCGAATATGGTAAAATATTTAATTTCATCTAAAGACTTAAAGATTAGATTCCGATAAATATATTTTCCGAGGGGAAGGAGACAAACAGTTTTATATCTGAATAGAAACTTTTTCAACATATAAAAACTACAATGAAATAATCGTTGTTACCTATGAATGTCACACATTACCTGCAACGTAACATGCGGTTTTTTGTTTCTATATTGGTCATTAAACAAGGATCCGGGCTGACATTTATATTTCAACAAAAAAACAGAAACTACTAATACTTAATTTGAACAAATAAATACATTTGAAACCAATGGGTTTCTGTTTATCAACTCTGTTTTTTGAGTAAATAGGCAGGTAAGTAAGTAGGGACATATATATATAAAGTAAATATATCTAGCTATAATATACTCAGTTACTACACTTTAATTTGTGTTGTTTGTTTGTTTATTGAATTTCCAAAAAAAAAGCTACATGAAGGTTGTCTGCGCTAGGCATCCCTAGTTTGGAATTGATAGATTAAACACTTACCGCCAACTCTTGGGCTTCTCTTGTCAGACCGCAACAGTGTCACTCTTATCACTTACCCACAGCCCCAAAGTGTGGAGTGCAATTTGTTTTTTGGGAAGTAAAATGACTCAAACTACGGAATTTCAACAGCACAGTCCGGCACATTACCCACAAGGCTGCGCTTGGCCTTTTAATCTGTGGTATTAGATATTAAATAATAACACACACATATAGAAAGACAAATAAATGGAAGAAAAAATGTAATCATCTTCTAAAATAAAATAAAGGCGAAAAAATGAAACTGATGTAACTACATTGTTATCCTCCCTCCCGCAAAAAACACGCCAATAAATTCAGCTCATTTATTCAGAGTATGTGTGACATTAGGCGCCAAAGAAAATCAGTACCGACTCGGCTGTGTATAAGGCGACAAAACAGTGAGAAAGGTCCTTTCCACTTCTTGTTTTCAGCAGCCTAGTCAAGTCCATTAAAAATGAGAGTATATATAACTCAACTAAGAAGAGCATATAAAATTTGGAAAGACTTTGTGTACGGCTGACTTAGAGCAGTAAATAACAAAAACATTTCCCATAACTACAAGTTATAGAAACAGACTCCCTAAACACTTCTGCAAAACATTTTATTTCTCCATAGTCTACTGTTGAATTACTGAGAGGAAAGATTCCTTGATAAATTCGTTTCTTTTAGTGGCATCAGTGCTCTGTAATTAGCTTTCACCACAATCTAAAACACTAATAAAAATAAAGAATACATATATGCACAGCGTTGAAATATCAGAAATATTGGATATTAATCCATAATCAAAATTTACTTATAAAAGAATTCCTTCCCTATACACCGTATTGTCAAAACTAGATTTTGAATTAAATATTTCATTCATAGAGATGAGATGCTGTACACAAGTTATTTGTACAAGAAACTCGAAGATGGCATAGAATTCTTCTGCTAAATGTTATTTCTTTCTGTACACTCTTGGTTTTCTAAGCGACCTTATGATGACCATAACTTTTCACTTATCGCTGATAAAATTTCACTGCGGCACAACTTTGTCGTCAAGAGTATACAACCCATGCTTATGTTTAACAATTTATTGACACAATAAATAATTTTAATACTTAATAGTATATACTTACTTACACTTTATCATATTGAGGATTAATCACATTTTACAAGAATAATGTACCAGATTCCATGTTGCCTTTGAAACTGCTTTCTTCATCGTCGATCATGTTTAATTTGATGCCTATGATTGTGCTTTACTGTATGCACTACAATTTACATTGTAACAAGCTTCTATGAAGTACATTGAAATCAATCTTAAATTACACATCATCTTGTCAGACTTTCTACAGCCCTTAAACTGCGCCCAGACGTTGGCTTTTAAGACCGCGTTTAAACATACTAAATACATAAAAGTCCATTGGAGTTGTAAGGTGATATTCGACAGATATTACGTTGATTGAGATTGCTACGATTCCAGTTTCTATGGCTTTCTTTCCCTTGAACATAATCATATATTTCGAGATGTGGCTAGAAATCTATAAACTGTAGGTAGGAGCCTTCATCAACGCTTAACCCTTGTTTGTTATCTTGTTAAAGATACCGGGGTATATGCAATGGCTTTTTGGATTAGAGGGTTCTCTTTCGCAACCATTCCCTTCACTTTGTGGATAAAGACATTGCTTCGAATTTATTTGGGGTGTGGTTTCAGAGACCGCTGCTGTCTTAAATATTGTGTTTTGTAATTTTTGTTTTTGTTTTAATGGAGAGCACAGAAGGTTTCCTTTTTTGAAAAGTTGTGTGATTTGATTGTGCATCATTTAACAATGTCGCTTTATGAATATTCTTCCTCGGAAATGACTGTGACATACTAATTCAGCCATAAAGCTACCCTGGCAGTATCGAGCTTTTGAGTAATTGGAAGTTTTGTGTAAACCAAAAATATAAATGCTCAAAATGTCTTTCCTATAAAGTGCGATTAACCTTTGTATACCATCATGTGATTAGTCAAGGCTTTCTGAAAATCAATTAGGAAATTTTACCTATATTACACTTACCACATACACCAAATAATTAGGACTCTTGAAGATTTTCTTAAGTTGCTTTAAATATCATATAGCATGTACTCCTAGATTTTGGTTAACGTATAGTTTAGTTTTAGCAAGTAATTGGCTTAGAAATAACACACTAGCATTGTGGAGCTGACACCTTTAGGCGCTCGTGCCAATGTGCCAAATTGGTCAAGGTGAACCTGAGCAAATGTAGACCAGGATCCCTTAGGCTGGACGCGGCCGTGAGATGTATAAAGACGTGTGATTGAAGTCATTTTTTAAACTTGAATCGATGAAGTAGATTATACATATACAATGACCTTGTTATTAAGCCCACAAAGCAAGAGGAAAATCTGAAAGAAATTAAAAAAATAACACCATTGGAGCTTATTATCCTAAGGGTCATTCAAACACAATTAAAACTAAAATCAGAAAAATAAAACATTCATAAGCTACCGAAAAACAATACTAATTTAAGCACATACATTATCACAGTACTCAAAATGACAGCGCAAAATTAGGAAAATTAGATATTTAGAGTTTAATTTAAGAAAACTTCACAATTAACTGATAGAGATACTAAAGGGTTTTTACATTTACACAAACATTACGTGAAAGGGTAACGTATAGTATTTCAGGATCAAGTCTATTTCAACCGATCGTTAAGTTCTATGAAAAAAAAATGCATTCACGACTGATCTTTTTAACTCGACATAACTAAAGCTTAGTCAGCAGAGTTATTTTCAAGATCTTAAATTTCACGTCTAATTAGTTGTATGTTTGTGGCATCTTAACTCAGTAAAATAATTAGCTGGTTCTATTTATTTACCTAAGCTCTAATACAGTGTGTCATGTTTCATTATATATATATATATATCTCATGATTAATTATCGCTAATCTTAACTAAATTTTTTCACTAGGTTAGTTCCTCTGATTTATCTCATTCTTTTAATTTCCCAAATTCCCAAATTCTGGGTACTAATAACTCAAATTCTTTAAAAATTGCCTTGATAAGTGACTATCATAACTCTTGTTTGGCCCCTCATCACTGATATATTCTCTGAGTCTACAGTAATTCCTAAGAGTCTAAAGTTTAATAGTCAATCACAATGTTATGGAACATCACATTAATTATCTAATGCAACTACAACCAACCAACCTATACAAAATACACATATATAACATGACAGCAGAAAGGGAAGAGTACTTTTCTTTGACTGTGCTACGGTTTAGGCAAAGTTTCTTTATATTAATATTTCTAACATGTATCTTTAGAGAACAAACCAATGTTTAAGAAACTAAACAGATCGCATCACATTTACATAAACTCCAAGAGAAAACAAAGCGAAAGGCATGTTTAAGGCAGTTTTTTAGGTTATTTTAAAGCTCCTTAACTGCAATATCTTATATATTCATTTTCCGATTTAAAACCTTATCAAATTTTATTATTTGTGACCACTTAAAAAAAGTGGTACTTTAAAAAATCTTTAAAGTCGACCGATTTATTTGATTTTAAGTGTTATTTACAACCGTTCTAAAGCTGTTTAATTTTTAATGGTAAAATCTGTGTCTTGTATCTTGAAAAGGAGTGTTCAAATTACCACTTTCCATTCTCGCTTTGTCAATATTCATACAACATTAATTTCCTTAACATTTGACATTCTACATTAATTCCGCTTTTAGCTTTGTATGTCCAGTTAATCCCTCTCACAGTTCTGGAGCTAGAAGAACCAGGCTTTGTAAATGTCTCGGAGGAGTGGTCCCGAAGGTTTTCTTATCAATATGGCGTAACCCTCTACCAATGTTACTTAGGCATTATGGGGTTTAAGAGTAGATTTTCAGAGTCGTTTAACCAGAATCTGGAATTATATTTTGTGTTTCTGGCCCCCTCGGGATCCTGGGGGCACCATATTTATCTTTTTACGTATTTCTGTGTCCTTTTACAGCTAATACCTCTCACAGTTTTGGAACTAGCGGAGTAAAACTTGATAGGGGGTTAAAATACGCCCTAAAGATCATCCAAATATTATGAGGATATAAGAGGAGATTTTAAAGGTCGCTTAACCCGAATCTGGGATTGAATTTTGTGTTCCTTGCCCTCTATTACAACAAAGGTGACAACGGAAAATTCAGTAAAGAAAAAGAATAATGATAACTTTGAAGAATGAAAAAAAAATAGTATTCTTTATTATTACATGAAGCTTTTTTTGTGATACTCCTTCTGAGTTTGCCATACCGGATCGTGGATGGATTTGCTTGTATACATTAATGCACGAAATCACACCAAATATTTTATTTAAGCATCGTACTTCATTTCAGTCTTACATCCTCCCCCACAACAATCATCTATAAAACCATCCACACATATTATGACTTTTTTAAACTGAAATTTCTGTAAACGTTGATTTGAGTTCTGTTTTGAAACCAACATTCTCTGAAGATGAAAATGATAGTAAAATCTTTAATGTCAGGAGGGCTTAACGAAACTCCCAAAGAACGTATCTAATATACAAACATATACGAGTAAAAATTATTGTCACTATTCTGTAATGTTCCATTTACTTAAAGAAGTGATAAGAATAAGTGAGTCTTGACTGTTAACGAGCTTCTTAAAGGCTTATACGAACAGCCATTTTAATACAGATTAATATACGATTCTATGTCACATGATAATGTACTTATAGTTTTCTCTGATATATATATTAGCAAGTAGTAAACGTACAAAACTTTTCGAGAAAGAAAAAAATCAATGTAATATTGTGATATAGGGGTATGTCATATGTTTTCTATTTGCTTTAGTGATAAAGAGAATATTTAATTTTTTCGTTTATTTAGTTTACCTTGTTCGCAGTTGCTTCGCGTCTTTGTTCTTTGCAGTAGGTAATGTTTCTTCTGGCATTAATATACAGAATTCGGGTTAAAAGGATCGGTACTCAAATATCATTTACTGAATGGCTATGACGTCAACTGAATGTAGGTCTGGTATGTCCTGGTGATTAGGGCTCGCAACCTGCTGGTTATGAGTTCGAATATCTTTACTGAACATCTTCAACTATCAGTCGTGGGGGTTGACATAATGTGATGGTTCATCCCACTTTTCATTGATAAAAGAGTACCCCAAGAATTAGCGATGGGTGGTGTTAACTATTTGCATTCCCTCTAGTCTATGACTTCTAACTTAGGGAGGGCTAGCGCAGATAGACCTACAGTAAATTTGGACGAAATTCACCAAAACACAACAAAAACTAAATGTAACATTTAACAAATGTTTTGAGAGACCTAGGGTCACGAGATGACGTTATCAACTCGATAAATGAAGCAAGTTTACCTGTTGAATTCGGGCACGTTTTCTTCAGTCAGTTCTAGTAGGAAGTTATAAAATAAAGACATACTTTTAAGATTATTGTGTTTTTTTTAGATGGAAGTTTATCCTGACAGAGATAGAAAATTGTATCTAGTAAAAGCGTGTGCGCAAGTTTGTTTTTGTTTGTTTTACAATAAATGTTGTTGTTATTTTTTCAACTTTGTTCAGCCTCATTAGTTAATGCACACTAGGAAGACTCAGTTATCTGATCAGAATCGCTCTTCTAATTTACTTAACTAATCTGTATCTATTTCACCATCCGTTTATCTGATATTTTTCGGGAATCAACAGTTTTTACCTGAAAATGACACAATATTACGTCTAATTAGCTAATGTTGTGTCTTTTAAGGAAAGTGATATTTATAAACGAGAAACTTAAGAATATTTCGTAATTAGAAACAAGAAAAATTTATTGCATTACTGATTTAGCTATTACATGTTTTTTGTTGTTCATTTTAAGCTAAAATTTTGTAAGTTTGGAATTTTGTGTGTTCTTGTTCACCCATTGATTATGAGTTAAATTGGTGAAACGTTACAAAAACTAGTGTAGCCTTCTATCATAATTTTAGTTGACATTTTTCCCAACAGAACTACGTAAAAACATACATAAAAATAAGCTTATATACAATTTTGATAAAACAGTTCTGGTTTCAAAATCAAAATTTGAATTCCATCTGTAAAAATAAAAAAAAGATCCTAACGTCTATCACAGGAACGTAATATACGAATATTTCGACAGTTTATTTTGGCTCAATACTCAATTAAGCTTTTTAATGGAATTTCTCCTTCTTAGTTTTTAGTTAAAATAGCACCAATCACAATTTGAGTAACATATATTATTTCAGTAAACAGTGTATGTATACATACACCTTAGAGGTGGTAAACTTGCCATCTGAGAAAGTCAGTCAACTACTCTTTTAGCAAACTGATAAAAGTATAGTTAGCAGTGCTATCAACACATTTTTTAATAAACTAAGATTCGAAAATTCTGTCTGTTGATAGTAATAAAAATACACTGACATCTTGTTATTTTTTATTGTATTTTTTAATATTTTGTTGCTTCCAATGTATGAATAGAAATACCATTATGTGTATACGTAATATTTTTTGTATTCCCCATTTACTTATTTTAATTGCGACCGGGTGTGGCTTAATGGTTAGCGTGGCAGGCTGCGTGACAGAAAGACCACCATATCTGAGCCACCATATGCAACTGAATAAACTCCACGCTTTCAGCTATAGCGGTTGTACAATCGTGAAAGTCAAGCCAGCATTTCGGCTAAGAGTGGTTACATAAATGAGGAGTACTACTGGCTGGTTGCCCTCCCTCTATTCAGCAGACTTAAATTAGGAATAACTATACCTGAACCTTGGGGTTTCTGACCTGGCTTTCTTGCCCCTGTGTCGCATATGGTGTCGTTCAGGTTGTAAATACCAACTCATATTTTGTTGTAAAGTATGATGTTATAAGAAAATGGGAGCAGCCTGAATTTCAGCAACTAAAACTCTTAAGTAACACGTACATACACCAACAACTAAGTCGACACAAATCTTCAATTTGAGATTTTAAATATGGTGATAGAGCAGAAGAAGGAAAAACCACCGAGTTCAAAACATAGTACTTTTTATCACTTGATAGTTACGAATATGACTTAGTTAGACGGTTAAGTCCAAAACTTGAGGAAGCCAGCTATATAATGCCAATGTTTTAAAATGAAAAGTATTATGTGACACGATGTTACTAAGATATATATATATATATATTTATTCCTATTTGAGAAAGTGTACAACCGACAAAAATACATATACTAAAAATCTCGTGAGCGATGTACGTATGTATGTGATATACAAACATCAGCAAATCATGCACATTTAAAATTCGACTGGATTATTTCGTTTTTATATAAAATAGCCCATTATCTAAGTGAAAAATAATAATTTTGATTTCCTACACATTTGGAAGTAGAATAGTTATGCTCAAACGTAAAATTGAGAAAAAAACGTAGATAATCATTATTTTCATAAATAACGGTGCCTATTGATTAATTGTGTTTTATATTTACGTGATCAGAACAACGTGTAAAGTACAAATTACTCTTTTTGGAAATAGTTTCAACGGACTTCTAGGCACAATTATTTTGATGAACAAGTTTGGAAAGCGAAATTTTATATTATTATTAAAAGCGTAACAGTCAGCGAACAAATCAATACCTTAAAAGCTCGAACTCGTATCAAGTGTTTCAAGTTGATATTAGAATATGAGTGATGTTAGAAGGTTAAGATATGTAAATGAAAGTTTAAAATAACACCAAATGTCAAACTGATAGAACGAACTGACTTATCTATGCAAATCATATCAAGAAAGATTCACTTTAATATAACTAAAAATTAAAAATTTATCTCAATTTTTCTATCCAGGGGTGGGCGTGATCTATCAGTTAGCATGCCAAGTTCAGATCATAACTTGCAAGGTTCGCGCTGCGCGTGCTGCTGAACACCCTTCATACTTTCAATGTGGGTGCGTTAAGAGAGTGATAGTCAATCACGTTATTCTGCTTAAAATCGGACAATGCCCCTCTGATGATGGCGATTGCTACTAATTGGCTGTCTTTCCTCTGGTCAGTATTCAAAATCTGAGATGGCTATATCTAAAGATTTCTGACCTGACCGGTTAGCCCATGCTTACATACAGTGTCGTTCATTTGGAAAATACGTACACTCTCTATCTATATCTATCTGCCCCCCCCCCAAGTAGCCCAGCATTTATGTCTGCGGACTTACAACGCTAGAATCCGGGTTTCGATAGCCGTGGTGGACAGAGCACAGATAGCCCTTTGTGTAGCTTTGTGCTTAACTACAAACAAACAAGCTATATCTACCTATCTACCCTTTTAATATAATGACACTGTTGTTCGTCTAAGATTTAAAAAAATGTAAACCGAACAATCTGGATTAGAGTAGACCAGTAACTGGCTGTGCGTGATGTTGACGAGATTCCTTCTCTTTAGTCTATCAGTTCGAAATTATGGAAGGGTAAGGCAAGATAGCTATTGTTTTGCTGTGCACGAAAATCGGAAACAAACAAAGAAACATTGCTTCTTTACAACAATATCCCACATAACTTAGTTATCATTAATTCCATGTCGACTTCTTGTTCAAGCAAGGATACTAAAGAGACAGATAAGCGTCTGGTTTCTTCTTACCTTTGAGTTTGGTATTTTCAACTTGAAAGGCACCTTATGCGATACATGGTCTAAATGGTCAGGTCAAAGACCTCGACGTTCTGACATAACCATTCATAAGCTAGAAATGCTTACCAAAAGGAAGGACAAACAGTCAGCAGCACCCGCTGTTTAAACGGCTATTCCTAACCACATCTGAACGTGCAAATAATATTCAGCGACATAGTGCGGTTCGAATCTTGGACCCTTGGATCTGCAATCTAGCATGCTAATCACTAGGCTATGCATGGTCCCTTTTATTTAATACTCACTATAATCATAATACAATTCATGTATTTGGGAAAAAATAAGGCCTCTTACCACGCCATATTGCACACATTGTTGATTGATGAAACCAAAACTAAAGACATCTAAAACATTTCGTTGCAATTTTTAATACCGTAATTTTTTTTTCTGAAATCAATATAAAAATATTTAATATCAATACAACGTGAGTTTTGTAATTGTTAAGAGCAATTTTTGCGTAATATAGAAAAAGTGTTTTTTTCTTGTATTTATAAAAACGTCATTTTGTCAGTTTATCATTTATAGATGATCAAAGTTAATCTGTATTTAAATTTGGGCTGTACTTATAGTTTCCATTATGTCGTCGCGACTTTTTCGCAATTACAAACATTTTAATACGATGCTTTTGACCATTGTAACAAAGTTTCAGATAATTTGTTTGTTTTGAATTTCGCGCAAAGCTACACGAGGGTTATCTGCGCTAGCCGTAACTAATTTAGCAGTGTAAGACTAGAGGGAAGGCAACTAGTCATCACCACCCACCGCCAACTCTTGGGCTACTCTTTTACCAACGAATAGTGGGATTGACCATCACATTATAACGCCCCCACGGCTGAAAGGATGTTTCGTGTGACGGGGATTCGAACCCGCGACCCGCAGATTGCAAGTCGAGCGCCCTAACCACCTGGCCATGCCGGGTCATTTCAGATAAAATAATTAACTCTGAAACTTAAGTTAACCAGTGATTAAAACCATCGTTTTTTATTTTCGGATTTCGTTAAATTTTTTATTATTTTCTAAACGTGCTCTGAATTATAATTTTTTAGTTGTTTCAGTTATCTTTGTACTGGTAAACAATACAGTGAAGGAATTATAAAGAAATGTGAGTTTAGGGAAAGAATGAATAAATCCGCTCAAAATTCTTTATATTATAAAAAAAGTAAAAATATCTTCAGACCATAATTTGGTTGAACACAAATTTCTGGTGATCAATCTTGTGCATGATTTATTGCACCTGAAGGAATGATACATGCAGTTTTATGTATCATATATTTCTAAGATATAGACAAGTTTTTTCTGTTGTCATTTATTCATGTTGAACTTGGCTAAATAATTAAACTACATTGAAACTGGTTAGTTTCATGAAAAACAGCTATACAAAGACACCGTCAACATATTAAAAACTTGTACATGAATATACTATATAAAATGGTTGTTTTGTTTGCATATTTGTTCCGCCACGAGCTAAATAAATACTTTAGGTATCTTTATTTATACATACGCACACGAGAGAGTTTCTCTGGCTGATGACTAACTTAAAAATTTAATCCAGTTTATGACTGAGAGTTCATCAGCTAATCGCTATCTCTCTCTTTCTCGTTAAAAAAGAAAAAAAAAACACCGAAATTTTCTCAAAATGTGATGCCATGGTTCTGTATCTTTGGTGGAACAAAATACTGTTGTGGCGTCTAGTTTGTGGTGATTTATCCTCTAAGTAGTCAAGCATACATAATAAAGTTGAAGTGCTTAATAACTGTTCATTTTGAGGTACCGTAGATTATTATATATCATATTTATATAACTTGAAGGACTTTTAAGCTGCAACAGAAGTATTTCGGAGTATTACACACTACAGTTCTTTGTCGTGTTATGTCTATTTCTGTTAAAAAGAAAATAAAAGAAACCGCCGATAATATTGCACACATGAAACAGTAAGACGATATCCGTAAATCACTGGACACATTACTGATAATTTATGTTACAAGATGGAAAACTGTCTTAGCTAAATAAATTCAGCTGTAAATTTAAATATAATAAGTGATTTTACCCACTTTTTTCATTTTTCTTGTTATGTTTCTCTTTTGTATTTTTTGCATTAGTATTGATTAAAAACCATATACTGGATCGCTTCTAGATTTCTGAAAACAATTATTGCAGTAGATTTTATTTATACAGTCCCCGCCAGAAGGCGCCATACCAGCACAAACAATAAAAAAATATGTTTATATTCCTGAATGACTTAACGTTTTGAGCTCAGATAGAGTGCGCAAGAAGTTTCTGAAGATAGAGCTTTATACAAATAGTTACTGTCTCATTAAAAATATTCGAAATGTTGTATGCAAGTAAAAATAAGAACACTGAATACAACTGTTTCGATTGGAGTGCCACCAGAGAGCGCTAGAACTATAATTTATGCAGATAATTAATCAGCTATATGTTTTACGCAAATAACATCTTTTTAAAGAAATTAAAACTGGTAAACATACTTATGCTAATGATTATTGAATTGC
>NW_013665694.1:134236-175973 GCF_000517525.1 Limulus polyphemus | reverse complement strand
CTTCAGACTATTTCATACAGGTTTGCCATGATGAGTTGAGAATGTGCTTTTCATTGTGAAATTCATAAATAGAGGAATCTCGGGATCTTTTTACTGAAATGCTTAACACGGATTTGTTTATTAAGCGATAAAAGATGATATTTTTGTATAGTAGAACAATTATTTTACGGTGAAGACCAAATTCTTTTCCCACAGATGGATGGTGACATCCCGTTTTATAACGTTGAAAGTGCGAATGTTATAGTTCGTAATAAATCTAAAATGTTTTTGGTTGCACTTTCGTAACGTTATCAAAATAAGGTATACAAAAAACACTTTCTCCGTTTTTTTTTCTATTAAGCCTTATTTGATAAAAGGACAAAAACTACTAGGTGAATATTTTACAAATTAATACTTAAACCATTATTCGATAGAAGTATGTGCGAACCGCTAGACCGACTGTCACCAAACTTAACACTTAATCTCAGGGCCCCCGGGGAGAGTGACATAGTGGTTGGCGTTCAGGTCTGACCCTCCTATGTAACCCTGGGGGCCCCTATGTCTTCCCCGTGGGTTGAATGGTTACGTCAGCTAATATTCGCATATTCGATTGTATTCCAAGAGAGGTGATTTATTTTGAATCGTAACAACAGGTTAGGTTTATTGACTGTCAAAAACTTATTGTATTTCACGTAAATATGAATATGAAATATTTAAGAATATTTTATTCATAACGTGCCTGAATTAGTTGTCATGACCGTCTGTTGTTTCTTTTATTATATTGAACCGAAAATGGTTTCTATTTAGCAGAAAATGAAAAACTACGCACCACACATGAATTGCTAAAATGTACAGACAGTTGAGTATATTACATTAAAACGACTTGGCGCCTTACCACGTCGTTATACTTCATCTAAGGTCATGCTTTATCGGATGACCATGCATCTTGGTATTTCCCTGCATTATAGTTTTCATTGCAAAATGCCCCGTCGTTAGGTTTTCGTGTCGAAAGCACGCTACTACTCCCTACTGTCTTTCCATAATTCTTACAGTGTACAAGGACAGCGATTTCCAAGTGCCCATTCAAAAGTCCGATTGCACAGAAACCCATAGGTGCTTCGATCAGAGAATTGACAAGTATGTCTTTGTATGGAATATCATGAATACCCGTTTCATTCTAATGCATCTTAAGGTATGCAACGGTTGAACAAGATAAATTATTGTAAGCCTTGTCTTGGTGAATTTATACCCCGTTGAACTCGTTTTCATATGGAGATTAGGTTGCATACTTTTGATGCCTGTGACACATGGAATGCTTTTGCCACAGACCTTTGCGTTCATGGCTTCTCACTTGTTATAAAAATGTTGCACTTTGCTTACCACGGCTGGGGTACGATTTTCTGCAGGTCTCTTTCTGTATGGTCCTGATGCCTCAAATTGATCTATATTCCTTTATTTTACAATTAATGACAGTAAGATTCGTTTTGCCGGATTTTAGCGCTGTGAGTCCGTAAGCTTACTACTGCAGACCACACCTCGGGAGACAAACGCAAACGATATCCCCGGCTTGGATATTCTAAATCTCAAGTCTGAACACATCTTTATAATCTCAGCGCATGAATATTTTGCGTCAGGAAGGGCTGTTACGTACTCTTTCCAAAAGAGATCACTTTTCGGAGGCATCATACATTCTAAACAATGTCAAAATGTAGTTCTGATACATAACGTTCCACCAACTTTATATGCTTTATATTGTCACGTTTCAATATAAAACGTACTTAACTATGTAGTGGATTTTTACATTTTCGAATTTGTTTTCGGATCCTGTAAGCAACAAAATCGTGGACACACAAGCAATTTGATGCATAAATAGTTTAGAACGATGTGTTTAAAAAGTGGTTGGGTTCTTAGTCCTCATAGGTAATTCTAGGGTTAAGACACAGCTAAACTTTACATTAATGACACTTGTATGATAATAATTAAATCACAACTAAGCCTTGATAAAATTAAACCGGAAAAACATCGTTTAAAACACTCCTCTGATAGCCTTAATATATATATATATATATATATGTATGGTTTTGTCATACATTCATTTTAACAGGAGCTCGTGCCCGGCATGGCCATGTGGTTAAGGCACTCGACTCGCAATCTGAGGGTCGCGGGTTTGAATCCCTGTCACACCAAACATGCTCGCCCTTTCAGCCGTGGGGGCGTTATAATGTGACGTCAATCCCACTATTCGTTGGTAAAAGAGTAGCCCAAGAGTTGGCGGTGGGTGGTGATGACTAGCTGTCTTCCCTCTAGTCTTACACTGCTAAATTAGGGACGGCTAGCGCAGATAGCCCTCGTGTAGCTTTGCTCGAAATTCAAAAACAAACAAACAAACAGGAGCTCGTTTAAAAATTCTTAATATCGAATCTTACCTCCGTAATTACAACGTGCGTCCATTAACTATATTTTTTCTTTCATACTTATTAAATCGAAGTATAATATAGTTTGAATTCCATAAGTGTAACTACAGCTAACGTTTATTAGCTCGATGTTCAACTCTTTCCACTACGTATATATCGATCAATACCATAGAAAGGCATGCATCTTGTGAGAATGTACAAAATCATAATTAAAATAACATATATAGATGATTTGATTCGTTCCTTTGTGTTAGTGAAAAGCTATACCATGGGCTATATGCATTTTACTCACCGCGGGGAATCGAACCTTAGAGTTTTAGCATTATAAGCCCGTAAAATTACCACTGACCCACCGGGGGACTTTATAAGTTGGTGGAAGGGAAATAAGAGAAAAACATTCGAATATAAATCTGTGTAGATAAGCAATCAGTGTTCCTTTTACATTTATAGCAAACGGAATCTCCTAAGAATTGAAATTCCTTTCTATAACGAGTGTTTTTATTCGTCTGCGCGACTGAAAATCCAATAATATCAACAAAGAAGCCCGTACATACATGATATCAAATATAAACAAGTTAAAATAAACTAATATATGACGGAGTGACTTTTAAAGGATTCGTAAGTGGTATTATATTCTGGTAATACTTTAAACTCAATATCATGATTTTTGGGTAGAACAAAAAATATTTTAATGTGAGTTTCAGCTTTAATTAAGATGTTTAGATATTACATGGTATTTTTTTTGTAAAACTAACGAAGATGGCTAAAAATTCCAAAGAAATTAATTCACTGACTCATATGGCGTCGTTGTAGATCATTTTACACGAAGAATAAAATAACTCCTGGTAAATTGAAGATTCTCGCTTAATAGAGGGTTGTTTGTTAACATAATTTTTGCGCAAAGTTACTCGAGGGCTATTTGAGCTAGCCGTTCTTAATCTTAAGTGGTAGACTAGAGGAAACATAACACTATCCACCGCAAACTCGTGGGCTACTCTAAGTGAATAGTAGGATTTGACTGTCTCTAATATAACGCACTCATGGCCTAAAAGTACGGAGCGTAGTTTTTTCCCGGCGGTAACGGGAGCGAACCATAGAATATTGGACCAACTGGTCCACGCTCGGCCCTCTTACTACATGGTTAAAGCAAAGTTAAGCAGCAACAGTAACTTAAATGAACTGATGATATTCTTATTATTCGGTAGGTGATGTACTATCAGAAAGAGCTAAACCTAAATATCAAAATGCATATGTTCTGTATGTTCAACACGAAATTAAAAGAAAAACAACAACATTCGGATAAGATAGAACAAATTAGGTTTTTACCGTATTTTTATTTAGGCACATTTTCTTCAATAAGGGACTATTTCGAGTATCTCTCTCCGCAGTTAGAGAGCCATGCGTTATTTTAGTTTTTTTTTATAAGTAATATAGCCTGCAGAATTACTCCAAAATGTCAAGTTAATGAAGAGTATGTATCATAAAAGAAAAGGATAAAAAGTGGCGGAAATGATTCATAAAATGGTGCGACGCGTTCTGGAGATAATGAGTGAACAGCTTTAAAACAGGAGATTTAAAGTCTTGATAACACTTTGTACAAGAGGAAATCTTTAGGCATGGTACTTATATATATATATATAAAATAAGCCAAATAAGTTTCGGACAATCTTGAACTTTAAATGCTAAATGTATTGAGTTGGCATAAGTGGCCTCTTTAGAATTCGTATTACCTAAAGATGGATGACAGGATTAACACAAATTCATTTTAGTTTAAACTTACAATGACGAGAGAAGGAGTTATTTACCGCCAGTTTAATTTAAGTATAAGATTCACATTTTGTAGCCTAATTCCTCTTTCATCTGCAACTGTTGTTTTTATCAGAAAATATTTTCTAATCGGCTTAAATTTGGGGTTTAGTTGCAGTGTATTTTAAACCATTTCACACAGATTAACGGCTAAAAATCACGAACATTTTGAAGACATTAAGTAATGAGACAATTTCACTATTATGGAATTAATGCTGATATATATATATATATATAACTTTATTTCTGTTGCTATCGCAAAGAGGCAGTACGCTTTTTGAATACTAATTATGTCTTTATACTAAACTTGAAAGGTAAACAAAACTTTTACATTTCTAATTCATAGCACTAATATTTAATACTAAGTGAAAGACATCGCATGTTTCAGCTTGCATTAAACAATACATTCTTGGTAATGTAGAATCACTAGAATGATAATACTCTTTGTTTGAATACTGAGTAGGTACGAACAAAACTAAACATTTCTGTAGACTAAAGATTCGGGTAAATTTGTGTAATTTTTTGTTGTAGTAAAAACGAGTATAAATGTTACGCATAATTTGCATTCAAGATATCGGTAATAAAACTTTTTATAGCACTGGATAACTGACAGAGAAAACAAACAAACTAGATAGATCTAGAAGATACAATGTTCATGCGAAACGAACCATGCTTTTTTTAATCTCAGTATAAAGAAAACTTAATTTGTGATCATTCTGGAAGTTTTTTTATTGTTGTTAAATTTCTCGCAAAGCTACTCGAGAGTATATGCGCCAGTTGTGCCTATTTTTGAAGTGATACACTAGAGAGAAGGCAGCAAGTCAGCATCACCCACCGCCAACTCGTGGGCTACTCTTGTCAGACCGAATATTATGATTTGACCTTCACTCTTATAATACACTAACGGCCCCAAATTACAGATGGCCATTTTTGTTTTGGCGGTAACTGGGCTTGAACCACGGAATTTCAGATTCACAGTCTGACATACTAATACATGGGTTGCTTATGAAGATCACAGCGTCAGCTTTTTAAAACACTTTTAAAGGAGGCTACTAGAAGTAGTCTACATATTATAGCTACTAATAGAGAAGTTTGTTATGAAGCAAGTGATAATGCAGAAAGCCACATCTCTATTATCTATTTGGCAGAAAAGAAAGGAGAATCCTATGGACAGAACTTTGCTATTTAGATATTTATTTCACAACAATAAATACAAAACTGCAAAAGGAAACATTTTAAGTCTCACTGTTGTGATATATACTTGAAGTGATTAAATTATTTAGTATTTGACGGACTATCTTATGGTTTACGAAAATTCAGTTTGACCTATAGAATTATAGAATATCGCATAATTTATGCGACAAGGAATAAGTGTAAAAAACATAGACACTAAATACTTCAATTCTTAGTCTTTGTGTGGAAAAAATTTAAAATTTATTTTTGATAATTTCTTTGTTGTTGTTAAGCACAAAACCACACAATAGGCTATTTGTGCTCTGCCCACCACTAGTATATTCGGCGTCGTAAGGATGCAGACTTACTGCTGAATCACTAGAGGAATTTCTAATAGAGAATGTTTCAAAAAGTAATTATGATTTTCTTTACATGTTAACAAATAACCCAACGTTCTTTTTCCCCAACGATTTTTGAAATTTAAATTATAAGTTTTCGGCCACAGTTTGAGTTTAACAATTGACTGAATGAGGGTTATCTGCGCTAGTCACTCCTATTTTGAAGTAATAGACTAGAGAGAAAGGATACAGTTAACATCATCAACCGCCGCTTTTGGGCTACATTTTCACACCGAATAATGGGATTTGACCATTACTTTTATAACGCGCTCACAACCTCAAAGAACGGAGCGCATTTTTCTTTTTCTCTTTGCGTTAGCTGGACGCGAACAACGGAACCTCAATTCCACAGTCTGGCATGTTAATCATGGGCTGCTTTCTTAGGTATTAATATACATATTTATCTATGAGCTTACATCCATATACGAAATGATATTTGTGTGGCCCGGCATGGCAATGTGGTTATGGCGCTCGACTCGCAATCTGTGGGTCGCGAGTGCGTCACACCAAACGTTATAATAGGACGATCAATCCCACTATTCGTTGGTAAAAGAGTAGCCCAAGAGTTGGCAGTGGGTGGCGATGACTAGTTGCCTTCCCTCTTCCAGTCTTACGCTGCTAAATTAGGGACGGCTAGCGTAGATTGCCCTCGTGTAGCTTAGCGCGAAATTCAAAAACCTAACCATATTTTCGTCGCCATAGATACATGTAGAAAAATATTAACTTTTTTTGAACTGTTACTGTGAAAAGACAATCCGATTCTGATGAGAATAAATTGTTGTTAAAAGCTACTTTTTTTTTATTCGAAATACTTCTAAAAATCAATTGAACTTTCGGCCATAGCAGAGACGTAATTTATTATTATTATTATGGTTAGTCTAAAATGTAAATTTTGCTTTTTATGGAAATACACTTAAATATATAAAGTAAACTAACATTTCAGTAATAACCTAACTTCTTTGCTGCTATTATAAATTCACAAAGTAATGGCCTTTCAAAACTGAGTCTTTGATAAAACGTTGATTAAACTGTATGTTACAGACACATTGTTTGTTTCGAAAGTTCTCAAACGTTTCTTTTTGTTTACTTTCTAATGTCCCAGTATTGATCACACGAGCTGTCAGGCTTTAGTGACGCGGCTATTTGATTGCAAAAAGTCAGGACCAATACAGATTAGATATATGATGAGAAAGAAAAAAAATAGAAAGAAAAGAAATGATTGATGCCTCTAATTGTTATTTGACGTTTTTCGATTAAGATTTTTTTCTCTGATCTGCACCAAGACACCACAACAATCTAACATAGATAATATTAAGAATAATAGTATTTAATTTATCCTCAATAACATGTATCTTAGTGTCCCTTTCCTAGTGAGGGTCTCCTAGCAACCGAAGGCAAATAACTATGTGCTTGTGAGGTTGCAATACTCACGTTGGAGCAAAATCAATAAGTGCATCTTTCTTGGAACCAACCTCCTAGATTGTATTCTGTTAATTCTTTTTATTCTTTCAGTTTTAAGATTTCTTTTATTTTTGCTCTTAGACTAAAAGTTACCAACGCTTCTTGTGTTCGCTTTAGTTCTACAAAACTTTGTTTAAACTTTATTTTTTAAAAGAAAATGTATTTTGTAAATGGAAAACTGAAGTTCAACTTGAAGTCGTTAGCAGTTGAAGGTTCTTCCACAAAAGAAAAAAGTTAATGGCCATATAAAGTAAAAACAAAAACAAAAACTGTTGATAATTTAAGATAAAGTGAAAGTAGTGATCTGAAATAGTATCGAAAACGTTTGATAATTTAAGAGGATAATGAGAATGTTGATAATTTGAGAAAATAATATGAAAGTAGTGATCTAAGATGACAATAACGTTAATGATCTGAAAGATAAACGAAAATATTGATATTCTGAGACAATAACGTGATAGTTAGTGACCTGAGATTTAATGAAAACGTGGATAATGTAAAACAATTGTATAAGATGTAATGATATACAACAATGAAGAAAATGTTGGCTAACAGATTTTTCTACACAGAAACAAGAACATAAAAGAATAATCTCATCTAATGTATATAATGATAAAAAGAAATTATAGATATGTTAGTAGTTAGCATGTATTTTGTAGCTGCTCAGAAAATAATGTCCCTTCATTTCATTGTTATGCAAATCAGTCACCTGATAGCCAATCATAGCTAAACCTAAAACAAACAGATAGATTGACGTGTCACCAATGCCTCCTAAGAGCCATTAGAGGAATGAAAATCGGACAACAACAGGCCGTTTCAAATTAGCTAGAAATATCTAAAAGTAGAGCTAGCAAGGCTTAGTTATTCATATGGTGGACCTTGGATCCGAGGTTCCATGGTTCGCGCTACATTACCGGAAAAAAAAATGTGCTCAACATTTTGAGGAAGGGGGTGCAATATAAAAGAAAGGGTCAAATCTAACTGTCAGAGCACAAGAATTTGCCTGTGGATGATGTTGACTAACTGCCTTCCCTCTATCTGTTAATTCAAAATGTTATGAATACCAATCATCTTTTAACTATTTTGCACAGTGTTGTACAAAAGATTAAGTGCATTATATCAAAATGATTTTCAACATGCAAATCAGCAAGTTACAAAACAACCACATCCAATATATATCGGTAGTGTGATTATATCGAAAGTTTATTGCTTTTGGGAAGAGCGTGTAAGAGCCATTTCCGACAAAAAATATTCATACACTCAGGTCGGGAATTTAAAATTTCCAAGATGGGGGATACCCATTATATTTAATGATATTAGAAAACAAAGGAATTTGGATCGATTTGGGGAACCAAGACTATCTAGAAAGAAACCTGCAACAAGTAGTACCCAGCTGTGGTAAACAAAGTGTGGCATCTTGTTAAAGATGAGAATTCAATAACACAAACTTCAGTGGATAAAGCCGTTTACGTGCCCCAGGCAACAGCATCTAATATAATCAAGAAGGAGTGGCGTCTGGAAACTAGGTCAACAAGGTGTGGATTGGGCAAAACAAGGTTTTCAACCATTCTTCCTGTTCAACCGTAGCTACTTCAAGTAGTTAGAGATTGTAACAGGTAAAAATGCTATTCCTTAAGAAGACATACACCAAGTGCTTTGTATTTCTGTTCGATTGGGCACTGGAAAACCTCGTAAACTATTTGGATTATGGAAAGAAACGAGAAGAGGTTGTGTGCTTTGGACATGACAGTCTTAAGAGGGAACCTTTGGCAATGAAAACTGTGTTGAAGAGCTGTTTTAGAGACGCACGGTCATCAGAAAGTGTATGACTGGACACGCCGAAATAGACTGTAACGACTTGTAGAGGTTCCAAAATTGTTTTAGTATAATTCATCCAACCTCAGTATGAAGATGTTTTTTTTAGATACTGTAAGACGTGGCTAACAGCTTACACACTACTTCTGTTTTCATACTAATTTTATATGTTCAACTAATCAATAAATAGAGCAAAGCGAGGGCATTTCCGAGCATTTAAATATTTTCTACTAACTCAGTCAAAAATAATGAAACTTTGAGCATTTAAACAATATCGAAAATCTCATTACTCTAATTATTTAAATAATCGGATAATATTCTCAAAATTTTAGAAAAGCTAAAGGAAACAATGTCTGTAATTAAACTAAAAGACTGATATAAATGTTTTAAAATGCAATTATTTTAAAATAATTTACGTTAAAATACAATTAAATGAACGCATGAAATTCCACGTAATATTAATGTATCCATAAACCATGAACGCTTATTGAAAAATCAATTTAACAAATATTTTCTTTTTCACATATATAATTTTAAGTCTTCTTGAAATAAACAGTAAACGTTATACTCTTCCAATTTTGTTTCTTTTTCCAATGTAGAAATTATGCTAATGTTATTTCTCTTCGTAAATACAAATGAAGATTTGTCAAAGTAAAAATAATAGATTATTCTTAAAATAAAAGATAAGAATACAGATTATCTCTTTGTTAAATCATCTTTTATAAATAACAATTCAATCTTCTTTTTAGAATATAAATTAGTTCATTGATTTTAAAGTTTAAAGCTATGCATTAATATGTCTTATTGCTTAACTTCAAAACGTCTCTAGTAAAATAAAGTTTAGTAATCCTGAAATCGATTTAAAAGCCACACTACAGTAGTCGTTCCATTTGATAAATTTCTTTTTAACGGCTTTTTCGATTTCTTGGCATTTGCAAGATCATATTGAGTATATGTCAAAAACAATGGTTTCCCAATTATTCTCCTCCATGAGATTTTTCCATTTAATCTTCTATTTCAGGTTTCTGAAGATCTTGGAAAAATAAATACACTATTAGAAGAGTACTTTTTATTGTAATTACCGAAACTTACTTGTGTAATTACCGAAACTTACTTATCTAATTACCGAAACTTACTTATGTAATTACCGAAACTTACTTATGTAATTACCGAAACTTACTTATGTAATTACCGAAACTTACTCATAATGTTACTTATCTCGATGAAAATCGTTGAGGAGATTTCTTAATTTATCAATTACATTAATAGCATGAGCAAATGTGTTTATGATCAATAGTTCTATTTATTTGATTAATTAGTGTTTCTACCTAATTTTTATAGTATGTGTTATAGAAGACTAATCAAGGAGACAAAAACAGTCTTATTCCGTTGATAATACTTGGCGAGCCGTGTATAAAGGTGAAACCAGTTCGTGAAATTATTAATTAAAAGGTCGGAAGGTGATAATATTCATGAGAAACAATATTTTTTGTTACTATCAAATTGGTAGCTATGTTGCACGATAAATAAGTTGAATTATAAAGTACTAGAAAGAAACATGAAGCCCAACTTATCATATGATATAGTGTTGATTATACTAATTTATTCTTCTGAATTATTTAGTAGAAACGGAAATTTCATCAGTGCTGCTTATTTCTCAAAACTTACATACATTAAGTTCTACTATGGTGATTATATGACAGCCAAGAAACTGTACATAAATGTTTGTCTTTGAGCTCTTTTTTCAATAACATTACTTACTGTTCTTGAAATATAAGTATTTGTATTTATACCAAAGCTATTAAGGCCGTCGTCACTAATTTTGAAATACTGACAAGAGGGAAGGCAGCCAGCTATCATCACCTTGCCAGCCACCACCAACTCTATAAGATTGACTGTCACACTTACACTACACCTAAAAGTACAGGAAATATTTCGTGATACCGTGTGAATTTGAAGCCGGATTCCTAGCTCGGAAATCTAGGACACTACCATAAGGCTAAAGCGCCCTTTTCCCAAATATAATTAATAATAATAATTATGAATTTTAATTACATTTTATTTTAATTTGGCAACCTTCCCCCCTGCACTTAAACAATGTTTTAAATGCCATGTTTTATGTTTAATTACTTTTTTGCATTCTTTCTCACTGGTGACTTATTTAATCAACTCTATTTTAAGATCTAAAGAACACGTTATTATCAATGTTTGATAGCATGCTTTAAATGCTTTTCATTTTTCAAACAATACGTTTTTATCAATGTTTTAAAAGAGATCGTTAAATTTCAAAGTATTTTTTCTTTATTTCAATCATAACATACTATTTATCTCTTTTATTTATAATTAGTGGTAAAATTATCCTCAAAGAAGTATAGATACTTTGATAAGGACCTGTCCTCACAGTATCAGCTATTCTGCAAGTCAATAGCATTTCGGTATGCAATATCCATATTGAACGACCAAGAAACGCAAAATAAACCGGTAATGAGTACCAGTGAATGTCGACAGAATTTCATTCCTGTTTATAACGTATTTGTTTTGATACATGACCTAAAAAATTCTTAAAAATACAACATCTTCTTCTCCTTCACAGAATATGTAGAATATAATGTGCAAAGCTAGTGCACAAACTCCTTCTGTGTAGAAATACCCACAATGGTCTGAATATGCTGGATACTTTTAAGGAACATAGATCAGAAGACCATCTCGTCTTCAGAAAATAGGCGGAGAGTGCTCTAGAAGGAACGGTTACACTTCTGAAAAACATTGAAACTAGGATTTCGTAAACAGAAATATATGTGCTCAGATCGAGGATTTAGAATTCCACGATGAGGATATCCATTGTTTTTAATGGCATTGGAAAACAAAGAAATATGGATCAACTTCGGGTACAAGGACCATACAGAAAAAGACCTGAAAGATGTCGTACCCCAGCCATGAAAAGCAAAGTGTGATTTCTTGTAACAGGTGAAAATCCACGAACAAAAATGTCAGTGGTAAAAGCCGTTCACGTACCCCAGACAATAGTGTGCAACATAATAAAGAAAGATCTTCTGGAAAAGGGAAAGAAACCCTGTTTACACGAGTTACTTCATCGACACATCTCTTTAATGGCCGCATATCTCAAGCAATTGGAGAATCAGATGGGTATTCGTCATATTCCACACGAAGGCATACCAGTCACGTTGTTGGATGCAGCACTTTATTTTTTTTTTTTTGTCAATTGGTCTGTTAAAACAGGTGCTGGAAGACCATCATCCTCATACACTAGATGGCTTATGGAAAGATGCAAGTGTTAGCGATGTGCATTTTACAATTCAGCCGCAAGACGGACTTCAAGAGTATGCTGCAGGCTTAATGTCAAGATTCAAAGCCGTCAGACAGAACATGACCGGACGTAGCAACATGGGCTGTAACTACGTTGTGAAGCTCCAGAATTGTTGTGATATAGCGTGCACAACACCTGTATAAGCTGAAAGAATGTTACAACACTCAGAGCACCACTCCTTCATTCTTTGTACACATCCTAGAAACATACTGTCACTAAAGTAAACTGGAAATTTATAAAGATGGGAACTAAGAACTAACTGAAATACCTTAGATACCCTCTTGACTTGGGTGGCTTATGAAATAAAGTTTTAAAAGTCAACCTCAAATTCTGACTTACACGAGAAAAGTCGAAATTACTTCTTTTTCTTGCACAAATATGTTTAAAAGTTTGCAAAAAATAATCTGATCGGATTTCTTTCAAAGTGAAGTAAAATTCTAACTTTTCAAAAGATTGATAAAAACGTAACGTACAGTGTGATTTATGAATGTGTGTAATATACTATGGATTCTTATCATCACATATTTGAAATGTTAAAATATTACAGTGTTGTTGTGACAATAAACCATAAATAATTCCAGTCTCTTATTTGTTTGTGTTTAACTATACAATGGGCCATCTGTGCTGTGCACATAACGGGTTTCGAACTCAAAATTTTAATGCATATGCTCTTAAGCTCATACCGCTGACCCATTTGGGGTCTTATTCTTCTTTATTTACTCACACGTATATGTGTGTTTATAATATGAAACGAAACGTACAAATAAACTATACAAACAAAAATGTGAACTAATGATGAAACTACATATTCATACTGATACCTTCCAAATGAAATCTAAAACCATGTTCTAATTTTTACCAAGTCTACAACCGTAAATTTCAATTAGCGAATATTAATTATATAATCGTACCATGCCAACACATCACATAGGAACCGATGCCGAGCTCCGGTTTCAGTGGCACAAGCGGATGAATATTATATAATCGTAGAACATCAAATTATAATACAAATTAACTGACTTATTAATTTATTTACTTTTCATTTTTGTTGTGTGTTAGAACAGCGTTAAGTAACCTTATCTGATTCATCAACTTATACCTATTATAGGAAAAACAAAGTTCATTGTGTTCTTCACCCTAACACAGCAACATCTTTCTCCTTTTTTATTTCTTTATCTTTTGCTACGAATGATCTTTATTGTAGATTTAATTTATCTTCGTAATTTGTACAAATCTATGTAGTTCTTGATTAGAAATGTTTTAAAACGTGAACACATTTCATTATAGTTTGGAGGTTTTCCTAGGCGTTGTAAACTTAAATACTACTTCATATCTCATCTTTAAGATACGTTGGATTCCAACAAATATCAAGACAATACTTTTTGAGTTAATGATTCAAAAAGTATAAGTAATGGTTTTAATTACTACTTTTCGTCAGTGAATATAGTGATGTACGCTTTCTATCAAACTCTGATTGTCTGAATGTTACATTTGTAAAATAACAAACGTTTTACAACATCTGCTCTGAAATTAAGTACATTTGTTTTTACTAGGGCAACTGAAAGTTTTGGTTTAAGATTGTAACGGTAATGCATCAGCTTTTCTCAGACACAGTCAAGAAACATATGACCATATAGTTAGAACCAAAAATAGCACTAAGTTTGGTTTCAGGGGTGGTGTCGTCCGTTTAATGCGTAAAAAACAACAACAAAAAATACAGCGCTGAATCATGTTTTCTTAGAATAAAAATCTAAACCTTATCTATCCCTTGCTTTACATAACAGCACAGTGAAATTAAATATAATTATTTGTTCTTAGTATGTGTCTTAGACATTGTTAAATAGTCAAATAAATCATGATTTACGTACATACACATATATGTATTAATACAACATGTACTGTTGGTGAGGCTTCGTCTGATCAGTGAAGGGAAGACGGATAATTATTCTAACTTTATCTTGTACTCAGTAACGCAATTTATGTCTTAAGGAATTCAACGAACTTGGTTACTTCGAACTTTGCTATTTACTGCATGACTATCGGACGACTCGAGAACGTGTTTACGACAGAATATTTTTTAATGACAACTGAAGGTTTCTGAACTTCTCGAGAATTTAATAATATTACATAAATGGTTGTAAAGTAAAAAGAAAAGTATATATATTTTTGTAAATAGAATATGTAATATCTCACCACCTAAAACTGTAACATACCAGAAAGCAAGTTTCCAATTGGTTTTTAAACAATATTCCGCAAAACTGATTTTCAAATGTTACTGATGTACAATTTTTTACTTAATATCTTGAGTAGCCGATTTTTCTCATGTCCTCTAGAACGATTAACCGAGTTCACTAAACATCCAGTGTGGAGGCATTATACAATGTATGTGGTTTGGTTTAAAGTTTCGTTCCATCTTTTAATGGGCCCGGCATGGCCAGGTGGTTAGGGTGCTTGACTCCAATCCCCGCCCCACCAAGCATGCTCGCCCTTTCAGCCGTGTGGTGTTATAATGTGACGGTCAATCCCACTATTCGTCGGTAAACGAGTAGCCCAAGAGTTGGCGTTGGGTGATGATCACTAGTTGCCTTCCCTCTAGTCTTTCATTGCTAAATTAGGGACGGCTAGCTCAGATAGCCCTGTGGTGTAGCTGGGCTCTTTTAGCGACGAATAGTGGGATTGACCGTTACATTATAACACTACACGGCTGAAAGGGCGAGCATGTTTGGTGGGGTAATGATTCGAACCCGCGACCCGCAGATTGCGAATTGAGATCCCTAACCACTTGGCCATGCCAGGTCAAGGAATATTATAAGTTTATAAGAAGCCAAAAGGAGCTGTGTCTTGTTTAAGTTTTATAAGTTTATAACTGTACACAAACACTTCTTTCTTCGTTTTGTGAGACCAAATACAACATAATGTAAAAATATTAAGCAATAGATATATAATCAAACAAGCAAAGCGTAAATTCAACGGAAAGAATAAAACCCATATATTTCATAAAAAAATAACATTTATTTTAACTAATACGTAAAACTGACTTATAAGGGTTGTGTGCGTAAAACATTTTAAACTCACATGTCTCTGAAATAAGATATATAAAATTTTCCAATCAAAAAATAAGAACAATGTTTTTCCTTTGAAAACGAAATGTGTTAAAGATGTGTTCAGACCAAGGGTTTAAAATTTACAAGATACGGACATCTCTTGTACTTAATGGGATTGGAAAAAGGATCAGTTAGGATACTAGGACCATACAAAAAGATAATTGGAACAAGTCCAACACCAGCCATTGTAAACAAAGTGTAGTATCTCGTAAATGAATAAAAAAGTCAGTGGCAAAAGCCGTTTATGCAAAACATTCAAAATAATTAAGAAATATTTCGGTTTGGAAAAGCGACACAAGCTGCTTCCATCTGTTCAACCATCGCATACTTCAAGCAGGTGGAGAATGAAACGGCTATTCATGATAGTGCTTATGAAAACATTCCTGTTCAGTGCCTATAGATTTCTGTACGATTGGACTGTTGAAACGTACGCTGGGAAACTGCCGCCCTCGATTTTGTAAAGACTTCAGAGACGA
This sequence comes from Limulus polyphemus, assembly GCF_000517525.1. Taxonomy (NCBI): domain Eukaryota; kingdom Metazoa; phylum Arthropoda; class Merostomata; order Xiphosura; family Limulidae; genus Limulus; species Limulus polyphemus. The sequence continues at coordinate 160,019 of NW_013665694.1, read as the reverse complement.
GTGTTGCGCTTTGTTCAATACAATCTTACGACGGAGCTTTGTGCAATGGAAAATACGCCATAAAGCTATTGTCAATATGTCGTCAGATAGAACATGACCAGACGTGACCAGGCTCAAAAATCGTTTTAATATAACGTACTCAACCTCTGTATAAGCTCTTTGTCGTGTTTGCAAAAGATTTTGATAAGGAGTGTCTTTTGATAATATATTACGAATGAACACATATGAGGTTTGGAACACACTTTTGAATTAAAGTTGGCAAAGTAAGAGCTTTTGTACTTTTTTGTAGTATGAAGAGAACGGATGTTATATATATCTGATTATTGTTATTTACAAATTATTAGGTCGTTAAGAAATTAATGTCGATTTTCTTAGATGAAAAGACCCGAACAACTTATATATCAAAACAAAACAATTATTAAATGAAACAGTATTCATTCTTATCGATGATGCTTTTCCGTCTTACAATCAGGTTGTTAATGTCCTGATTAAAGAAATCACTTGGCTTTGAAGCAAAAAACATGTTGATGTCCTCTTTAACACCTTCCACATTTGCATACGTTTTCCCATTCAACAAAAATGATGTCGAGGCGATTTAGAAACAACTTATAAACTATAATGTTATGACCATTTTCTTTGATAGATTGAATGTATATGAATCTCGCGCGGTTCGACCTAGTGTGATGCTTCTGTATTTGATTATTTATAACAGTGAAGTTGAGAGTAAAACTGATCTGTATGTTTTTAAACTGGTACTATTGTTATATTAAAATATCAGATTTTTAATTCAAAGAATGTTGAGAATAATGATCGAATTACTTACTGTTTAACCTATTATCTTCTTATAGCGAAGCTTAGTTTTTTTTAATCAGTAATGATGTTATAATATAGGTGTAAAATGTTTGATTTTGTTGTAAAACCTACAAAGCAAAATATAGCTCCCGATGTTTTATGTACTTACCGTTAATTCTTAAATCTACCCTAGTTGAGCTTTGAAAGAAATCCTATTTGCTGCCCTTACTTCCAGATAATATTTGCCCCAGAACAGCTAAAACTATTTATAAATTCAGAGTTATAAGACTGAATAACCTAGGCCCACATTGACCGGCTAGTATTTTCAAGAGCTGTCCAACATACTAATTTATTGAGTATGAAATGTATTGGTAAAGTTAATATTTGTTATGAAAAGTCTCTGATATATGTCTATCTATAGATCTTTGCTATTTCCAGTTTTACTGCAGTCATTATGTTTATCTCTCTTTTTACGATTACGTATGTGACAGATTTATTATAGATCCTCAGGTCGTTTACTTTATCTTATCAGTGTGTGCGAATCCTGCGAAATTCTGACCTTCTACCAGTGCTTTGTTTTATTTTATTTTATTTTCCATTTCATTTTCTTTATGTCTAAGTACAATTACACTAGAACTTTATTTTTGGATCCATGACCGTACGACTTCTAATTTATTTTTTATGTTTACGCTCCTTTGAATTGTTCGATAACAAAAGAGAACGGAAGATAAGGAAGAGATAAAAGGGCCATTTTAAATAGATGTTGCAAAAAACCAGTAATCGATTATACAACTAATCAATACATATTACGTTGAACACTGTTATGGAACATTGTATACACTGTCTTGAGGCCATCTTTACGAAATGAATGTATTATTTTTCAAAATATAAAGGATCGGAGACATATAAACGTGTCTTAAAATAAAATAAAAAATAGATAAACAGCCGATACAAAATATGATGAGAATGCTCTTTGCATTTGTAAAGTACTACTTTAGTATGTACTGAAAATGAAATAATCAGGTAAAACCTTATTACAATATATTTTTCGGGATTTTCTGAATTTATACATATTCTTGTAGTTAATTTGAAACTCCTCAATCATAACTATCTGTGTATGCATGTATGTGTCCTGTACATTTAACAACATTACTAACACTGTTCTTCTCTACTTATTCTTATATTTTTGAGGACATGGTGTTTTAATCTGTAAAATGTCAAGCTGTAGAGGTTCTTCAAGCATGACTAGTTTAATCTTTAAATTCCGTCTAATTTCTTCTGACGATTACAATCACCTAGCTATTAGTAATCAAATCCTGGAGAAATACTCATTATGAGCTAATTTTGATCCTTTTCTTGTTAATTTTGCCCTTCAATGAACAGAATCGTTTGGAATTTAGCTAGTGAAATCCTTTAAGGAAGCACCTGCTAGTGATAAGCTTCATTTTAGCTTAGTTTTAAATCTTTCTCTTCTGAGTGTTTTTCTTCAAAGAGCAACATTGTCAGCTGTCAAAGTCAGTTTGTGCTGATAAACTTTCTTTTAGTTTTTGTTTAATATGTTTCCCACCAAGTGAGTAAAATTTTCTGTTGATTTACACGCGAAATACTGTACATCCACCTGCTTTTAAGTTCTTAATCAAAAGTAATTAATATTGATATGCTAAGTGGAAGGTAAGGTTTCGTTGTTATCGTGTGTTTATGCTGCCATTTACTTGCTACAGAATGCTACCATATATATATATATAAACCAGTAAACTTCATTTCAAACAAACTAGTAGTTTCCTTCAGCCTTTCTGTGTACAGTAGAATGGATGGTTCGAAAAGAAAAGCAGGCTATTTTCTGTATAAATCTCACTTTAGAACAATTCTTTCAATACGGTTACACCAGGCTGGAGGAAATATTTCACTAAGGCCATACGCTTTTGTATAAGAATGAGTCATCGTTACTTACACATATTAACTTTCCTCTTTTTGTTTCTTGCCTGCCCATTATGTATTACTCAGAAGATATGGTGGTAATGATCGACGTGAAAAGTCTTCATACTTGATGCAGTAAGCCCATCTGATTAATAAGTGAAATTAGTACTAACAAAATCCTCGCTTTTCATCCTTTCAAAACTTGACAATGTGAAGTGTCATAGATCTATACAGCAAATTGTTCCTATTTCTAGAGTAACTGATATTTGTGTTTATACCATTTATGTACAAGCATTATATTTTGTGTGCCATACGAAACAGAAAAGAGGCAATTTTTCTTAAAGTAATTTCACCAACTTACAAACAGGCGGAATATTGGGGTCTAAAAATAACAAAAAATTTTATCGATGTTTTAGTTGGAGTCAAGATATGAAAGTACTGCATCGGCTTGTGTTTTTAAATGTCGTGCATAACTTCGTCTAATTATGCCTTTTCTAGCTACAGCTCATCCATCACACAATACAACAGGATATAGTTAAATAATATTCTAATACTGTTCTTTTTCTTTGAACAAGGCCATTGTTCAGGCATGTAGCGTCAAATGATTGATTGCCGCAGAGATGTGTGCTTTTCGCATGCGCAGAAGTTTACTTGGTGATGATAAAAAATAGTAAAAAAAGAAGATCAGATAAGCATAGGAACGGAGTGCAGTACTTGAAAAGTATGGCTGCCACATTGAGTAATTGTAGTTTTCCACTGTCAAAAATCTTTAATACTTTTCTAGCTAATAAACGATGGTTGTTTGAAAATAGTATAACAGTGTCCTCAAAAACTAACAAAATAAAAAATAGCACTACTGAGTATCCAGTAAAGATAAAAAATAACCGTCACTAGGATAACATTACGCATTTTTAGCTTTTATGTCGTGTTTTTTGTGTGTCTTTTCATTCAGGCTGAAGTTGGTTGACAATCGAGAAAATCAGAGGATAAAGAAGAAGCCAAACACGTATGGGACTCACATGACACTTATACTTGTCTGCAGGGCAAGAAAAAAAATACATTACCCAATACTCTTCTGATCATAAAACCTTCCATCGCTCTGTAAACTCTAATGGAAGAAGTCTAGGATAGTCAATAGGCTGATTTTGCATCATAGTTGTACTCTGAGCAAAGAAACATTACATCATCTTGGAGCGCGTACTAATGACAAAAACTTTTAAGGATACCAAAAACCAAATATAGTGTGTCCAAAAATAGAAAAATAGTCCGTTTTCTTTAAACATTAAGGAACAAGTGAAAGATGTATATAGTTTATTCGTAGATATTTTGATATTTCGTGGAAATCCTAAGCAAGAATACGAATAAAGTGTAGGCATAAAGATAACTTACAGATAAGGAAGGTTTTGTTAACGAAAAAGCCACAAAACTGTATACTATAACCGAAAACTAAATGAATTAGAACTGTCGTATAAATCTTTCGCCAAGGCAACATGTATCAATATAAGAAGAACTGAACTGAGAATCTTCACGTGATCAAATCTTGAGTCAATCAAAAATTTCGGCATCTGACGATTTTGGCCTTTGAGTACTAAAATATAGAGCACATTTACTTTAAGTTTCTGTTGTACTACTGGTTTACCTTTAAAGCTTATGAACTTTCAGCATTAATGGAAAATCTTTAAGTTATGTCAATTCCCCACTCCTTTTTTTAGCCTAGTTGAGCAACGGATCAAGGGTATGCATTAAGTTATCACAGCAGAATAATTGTTTATTGATGTCTACATATAAAGTATGTGCTTTTACATATCTGACTGACTATACAAAGTGTATAATATTACGAACAAGTTAAAAGCACACCACTTAATAAAATGAGCAAAATACAATATTTTTATTTCGCATCGCATTCATTTGAAGATGTACCAGTAGTGACGTAAGGTTGAGTCGATCTTTCGTTGCATGATGACGTGTGTGATCCAGAGCTGGATCAGGAAAGCGTAAAAAAAAGACGACAGCTGTAAATTCTCATACTTTAGTCTTTGCTATCATTTTGACGCATGCACTTATGTGTGAGGATTATTGTCCTGGACCAAAGACTGATTTTGTGGTTTAGGAAGTGTAAAAACCATTACATAACCAACTTGTTCTAAGTTCGTAATTTGCTAGTTTTTTTTTCTAAGATCGAACCGTTTACTTAGAGAGTACCTAGCAGGTATGAACGTCGATACTGCATTCGATTCGAGTGTACACATTGCTATTAAGTAGTTGTCAAGATCGATACCGGCTTCAATCAATAGAAAGGCACTTGAGAGTTTATCGAATATGGAAACTTTAAGCTACGAGACGAGAAGTCCCGTGAATGCTCAAAGGAAAACGTTTTCTAGATTTAGTTTTTCAAGAATTCACTAGTTACGTAACACATATTAAACACGAGGACTATAAAAGATCACTAGGGCTCAGCAAAACAGAGGAAGACTCATACGTTGAACCTACTCTGTATATGATAATAAACTAGATTTTAGAACGTTCTTACACACTCGTGCATTTAAAACACGCGAGACGCTACAATTTCGCATTTTAGTTTAATCTACACGTTACTATCGATCATTTCACTTACTGTTTTGGATCAGATTTATTTTTTTACTTACTGATGAAATCCGTATGTGGGAATAAATTATTTGCATGATCTATAATCATGTGTTTGACCAAAATAGAGAAAAATATGACAATGTCTTACAATAATATATGCCCCCCAACGGCACAGCGGTATGTCTGCGGACTTACAACGCTAGAATCCGGGTTTCGATACCCGTGGTGGGCAGAGCACAGATAGCCCATTGTGTAGCTTTGTGCATAATTACAAACAAATACAATAATATGATAGTTTCTCCGACAGTAATATTATTAAATACAGTAGTCCGACAGTAAATGTAAAATTTAGCGCCAAAAATATTTAATAATTTACCTAGAACTATAAAAAATTTAAGTAATGTAACTAAATTTAAGGTATAGGTAAGATAAATTCTGTTTAACAATAAAAATTGTAAATATTTATTTAAGATACTAAAATGAATTATTGTTATTTTTTCAGTTAAATGCTGCTGAGTAAAGTACTGAATAATTAATGTTATCAACCTGGATGAGCCAAACGATCTTGGATTAATTATGATTTAATTTGTATTATATTGTAATGATAAATAGAAACAGATTAACATCAGTGTTGCAGTGCGATTAATGTACACTCCATCTATTCGAGAACAGAAATGATAATAAATTTTGAAAAACTAGTTTAGTGTCATGTAATTCGATAAGCCCTTACGTACAAAACTGTCTGTTTTAGAATTTCGTTAGTGGGTAAGTGTAAGTTCTGAACTGAGAAGATTACATCCGGCTGAGAAGATTACAGTGTGGCTAGGGAAGTAAGCTCCTGTCTTTAAAGTCCTATGATAACAGTGAAAGTCTGCTCAGTTTCTGTTCTTATGCTTAGTGTTTCAAGAGTTTTGCTTTAATAAGTTGAGGTACCATTAGTTTCCATTGGCAACAAGCAAAAGATGACCCAGAAAGCACTTTGAATTAGCTTCTAACGATACTAGTAATTCAATATGAGACAGGAGCGACCTTCTGGTACCTTTTAAGAAGAACTAAAGAGACATGTTTGAATAGATTTAGAAACAAGTTATTAAAATAATGTTTACATTACATAATGATTCATGTCCACTGAGCCAACAGGATTGATGAATTTGTTTAAAAATTGTTTCTCTGTGTAATATTATGTTTACATTACATAATGATTCATGTCCACCGAGCCAACAGGATTGACGAATTTGTTTAAAAATTGTTTCTCTGTGTAATATTATGTTTACATTACATAATGATTCATGTCCACTGAGCTAACAGGATTAATGAATTTGTTTAAAAATTGTTTCTCTGTGTAATAACTACATGCTACATTTCGTGAATAGAAGAGTTTGTATTATATTATTATAATTTTTTTTTAACGCGAGACGTAAAACCGACAGTGTCTTATTTTTATGTTTAAGATAAGCCCATATAATGTACACAGTGACATGTCAGACTTTTTACACATCTAGAAAGTGTTAACAGTACTTCTTCACCGTTTTGTTTTTTACACTAGAGGATATCATTAAAATACTTGATATCTAAACGTGTGGCCGCCAGTTGGACAGTGATGAGCCTATACACTTACAACGCTAAAATCCGGGGTTCGATTCCCAGTGGTGGACACAAAAGATAGCTCAATGTCGCTCTGTTCTGAAACAACCAACCAACCAACAAAACGTGTGATATATTTTTTATTAACATTTCTTTAATGTTCCACCCAGTATGGTGTCACAAAATGTTCTACACCTTTTAACTCGGTATTGGGGCATAGTCTGTTCTGTACTTGAAATGGCGTACATCGTAATCTCTTCTGTAATGTTTTACAAAATAGCGGGTCATCTGCTTTTGATTTTCAAGAATACACTGAGCAACATAATTAGCTCTTTACTCTTACATCATTTAAAACAAAGTACAAATGCTTGTTGCATGGCCTTCAAACGACCTTTTTGTATGAGAAAATATGTTTTATCACGTGTTACAGTTAAGGAATAAACAATACGATACAAAGTGCATGGGTTGCTACCTCTAGATGTAAAATAATAGCTTTGCTAGTGTTATTTCGCAACCGAAGATTCTATTGATGTTACAAATAAAAAAAAATTGAATTAAGACTGAAATTCTGCTGGTTGCTCAAAATGTGTTATTTCACATGATTTTTACATGTTTCGGGAATACCGAAAGTGACAGAACTAGAGTACATATTTTGGTTAACTTACTGCTCTTTATGATTTTTTTTATTAGTCTCAGTACTTGCAGCAAGCAGTCGCTTACTCAGATATTACCAGTGTTTATATATATACACACACACACACATGCTTTATAAGCAATTTTAAATTCAAGTTTATTTATTTTAGTTTATATATATCTTTAACGACAGTCGTCGTTGCCACTTAAGGCCTTTATTTACTACGATTTTGTATTTGTTTTAGATTTTTCGCGGAAAACTAAACAAATGCTATCTGCGCATAACAATCCCTAATTTTGAACTGACAGATTAGAAGGAATGTATCTGGTAAATAGCACCCACGGCCAACCCTTGGACTTCTCTTGTCTGACCGAACAGTAGAATTCAACCACCATTCTTATAGCGCACCTATGTCTCCCAAAATGCACATTGTGTTTGTGCGACAACGGGACGCAACCCATGAATCCTCGGATTTACAATCCGGAAAGAACTACAAGGCCACGGTTTTGTATATTTGTCAAAGGCAGAAATAATAACAGGCATTTTATATTTATAAAGCAGACCTGAACCCGAGATGAGATGGCACTTACGAACGCCCGTAGATACTTAGTCCTAATTAACAAAGCAAAAGTAATAAGGAGTTGCTCGTGGTTAAGCCCGCAACAAAGGTCTTTTTTATTTTGTTTGACTTCAACTATACTTTTGTCATGAAGTGACACTAAGATGTAATAAATAGGAAGCATTGAAGAAAAGCCTTTAACTTTAAGTTCATATGATGATAATATATTTATATCTATTTTTTCAATTTATATCATTACTAAATAACAGCATAACTTAAAAGCATGTTTTATTACTACTAACAAACTTGATATATCAGATTATTTTACGTCTTATGACGTGAAACAGGGTTTTTATTAAAAGCATGTTTTATTACTACTAACAAACTTGATATATCAGATTATTTTACGTCTTATGACGTGAAACAGGGTTTTTATTTCTTTTGTTTTCTGTAATTTTCTCTGAAACTGTTATAACACGAAAATGTGTCGTTATACGATAATTTGCATTTATCCCAATTTATATGTAGATAAGATGGTTCAAAAAAAGGTTTTCTCTTAGGATAATCTAAATAACGAGTATGTTCTGTTGAGCAAAAACTAAAGAAAACAATGATAGAAGAAAATACAATTGTTGCCGAACTTGTCGTGTCTTTTATGTATTTAAATCTTTATCATGAAATTGTATTTAAAATAATTTTATTAATTCTAATTGACGCATCCATGTTTTGAAAATATATTTCCCATGTGAATAAGAAACCTCCCAACTCAAACTTCTTGTCATCCAGATAATTGTATTATAACCAAGCACGGAGTATAATTTAATCAAGATGTATACCTTCGTTTTGTGTGTGTGTGTGTGAAGTACCATTTAAAAACGTTACGTCGCCAATAGCTAAGACTCGTTGAACTCCTATACATGTAACGAAGTTACTGATTTTGTGGTTACTCTGTATTTTTAGATTGAATTATCTCCGTTTATATGTTATCACTGACTGGTTTAAAATATACATAGACAGTTTTCTGCCTTTATAATGTGTCTGAGAAAAGACCATTCCGTATAGAAAACAGCGTTTCTTCTATCATGCCACTTCTTTTTTTTGTCGGAAGTGAAATGAAACAATAGTCTCCAATGACACTTCAGTTCAAACTTTTGACTTCTTATGACAAAAGCATACGCATAGACAGAGGGGTGCGATCACTCTACCCTAAACTGCACCCACATACGTATAAAACAATTATTACAATTAATGTATCTAAATACAACTTTTGTCGAACTTTTTTTTTTACCTCACAGGGACCCGAGGTAGCACCACCTTTTATAGATTTCTGCCCACGCCCCTAAACAGTCAACAATTTTCATATTAAATATGCAATACAAAACAAATAAGCTCTATTATATTTGATTAAGTATCCTTTCTCGGATGATTTCATACTACTGGTCGTTATCCCAATCTATGACTACTCGTTGTTGTCTGATGAAATCTATGCGTGGACGTCCCCAACAAAGGCCATGATTGATAATACTTGTGTATCATTAGCGGGAAGATTTTACTTCCATCCATCACTTGGAAGAACGAGCGAATTATCTTGTGTGTACTATAGTTGTTTATGTAAATTGATGAGGAACCTAAATTCTCATGAATAATGTATCATTTAAATTATAAATACACAGTTCCATTTAAGATTCTTGGAAACATTGCCTTAAATATAGACTTATTTTTAAGTCTAGGATTTCAGCTTCCGTCATCAGTTGCTTATTTTTACATTTGTTAGTCTTCAAAAACTGGCTTTCAGTACCTTATTTTTGGTCCGTAAGCATGATATTAAAAAGTTTCAATGTAAAGTAAATACATTCTCATATTTAGAGAAAGTGGCCAAAGCATTAAAAACAGCTCAACTTTACATTTTAAATTAAACTGTTTATACCATTGATGAAAACTCTCTCATGGTTCAACGGTAAATATAAGTTTATCTTTGCAAAAATGAGGACGCAACCGTGTATTTGACTTATTGGTGAACATGTGTACTGCCTTTTACTTTCACAATACATACAAAACAAACTAATATTTAATAATACAAAAATGTATTTCTGCTATTTGCAATCGTATTAGCTAACGACTGTGAGATCAAATATGGAATCATAAATCGAAACTGTTTTAAAATAATATATATGTATGTATATTCTTTGTCCCAATTGAAAGAGCACAAAATAGCAGTCGTATTAGCAACCGTATTGCCCCCCAGTAGCACAGCGGTATGTCTGCGGACTTACAACGCTAGAAACCGGGATTCAATACCCGTGGTGGGCAAAGTACAGATAGCCCATTGTGTAGCTTTGTGCTTTACTACAAACAAATAAAATAGCAACCGCATTATTATTGTTTAGGCGAATAAACATATTCAACCACAGCAGTAAGCTTACTCTTACATGGTGATCCATTTGAGTTTAAATACTGTCGTGATTAAGAGCAAACGAAACAAAAGAATGAGACTTGGGATGTGAAGACATATAGCCATTATGATATTGTGTGACCAAATCGCTTAGTGATGCTATTATCATAAGTTCAAATCACGTGGTACACAACCAACCCACGTGCTTTCGTTACCATTGAGTACAGTTGGTAAGTGATATCTGAAATTGTTATTGACTTTTGTTTTGTTTCGCAATATAGAAAACAATTTCGTGAAAACAATACTTTACGCTACACAGTGGAATTGTAAGTTAACCAAAAAATTCTCCAGGCGGGTTTAAAGAATTAATTAAATTAATTGAAATGTATAGCAATATTTTTTGTAATATTTTCAAGTTGCCGTACACTAATTTAAAGCATTTTATAAAGATCATAGGCTAACCATTTACTGCGAAAACGTAAAATGTAAATAAACAAGCTACCAAATCACATATAATGCTGAATTTTATACTTATATCAAACAATTTTGCATTAGCAAGAATCTCAAAATATTCCAAAATACAGTTATAAGCCAATTGTCTAAGCAAACGAGACAGTGAAAAAGTTGTTGAAAATCTCAACATTTTTAAATGCTTTACCACAGGAGTTTTGTACTCATTAACTGACCGAAGTTGGCCATAAATGAGCTCAGTTATTATATAGCTTATCAAATATTTTTACATTTTACGCTATCTATGATGCACTTGAGAAATATTGAAATCGTTAGTATTCTCAAATCAAAATTTAATAATATATATACCTAACGGTCATAGCGTCACATACTGTTACATTCCTACTATCACTGAAAACAATTTTACTTGAACTTTTACATCGACAGTAACCTCAAACATGGTTTGTTTGACATTTTTAGATGAACCACTGGTATTTCTAGATAATAGTTCATTTACTGTTACTCTGAAAGTAAAACTAGTGGAACTTAAACGTCAAACAATTTGTGTTTAACACTAAAACAAGATCCAGGCGTGGAATTTGTGAACAATCCGATGGTTCTTGTTTTGCAGTCCATTTTCACAAGATCGCGTTCCACACTTTAAGGTTATTGTTTGGTTGTTTGTAATTAAGCACAAAGGGCTATTTGTGCTCTGCCCATTTTGAGTATTATTTCTTTGTTTCAGAAATTTCGCATAGAGCTACACAAGGGCTTTCTGTGCATAACCTACCCTAATTTTGAGCTAATAGACAAGGGCGAATGTAGATATTCAATAGCATCCACGCAACTTTTTGGTTGCACTTGTCTAATCGAATGGTATGATTCGACCGTCACTCTTAAAGTGACCCCCCCAGTGGCACAGCGGTATGTCTGCGGTCATACAACGCTAGAATCCTGGTTTCGATACCTGTGGGCTAGATTTGTCGCAAACTTTAATATACCGCAATAATTAAACAAATGTGGAAAATGGTATTCACTGTTTTATGTATCTCATCAGTTAGAAAAGTAATTCAACTTGGCTTTATGTCCACGTGGGCTAAATAACTACTTACCCAGCTTGCAACAGCTGCTTTGCCCAACCCTTTGAACCAAATAACAGAAATGACTGTCACTTTTATGATGCACCCAGAGCTGAAATTGCCGAACATATTTAGCAGTATCACATCTCGAATCTCAGACCTTTCAATCCGCAGTTCGACATTTTAGCCACATTCTAATTCCCGCCTAGCCAGTTAAAAAAGAAAAGTTGACAAAAAATGCATATAATTGTTTTGAATTCTTCGAAGTTCAGAAGTTTAGAACCTTAAAAACCAATTTGGTATGATTGGCTTTTAAATTCTTAAAAATGTTTAGTTTTATAAATTAGTTTAACAAAAGTTAATTTCCTTTTCAAATATTCAAAAGTAGGAAATGTTCATATCACCTCACTATAAAATTGTTGGTTACTTTACTGATGATTTCATTATTATTTATGTGGTTATTTGACACACGGTAAGAAAAGGGAAATTGTGTGCAAAAGTACGTGAACTCTTTGTGACATATAATTTCCCATTGTTTAAAAGAATCCGCGCGAATTCAGTAATTGGCAATTTAAAATTTCTCTTTTTGTTTTTTGTTGTTCTTCGTAGTTCACAGCTTTCTATTAGAAACGACCAAAGTTATCTAATTTATAGTCCTCACATAGTGTGCCTTTTTTGTATTTTTTACAGCACAAGTCAGCAATATAAGATTTATTCATTAAACCACAGGCTCGTTCAGAAAACACTGGTTTGAACGTTTCACTGTGCAATTGTATATAGCACAAAATCGATTAGAATCTTCAACCTGAGCCCAGAGAATGAACATTCCAGTTTTATACTGATTGGACTAAGTCCAACGCACGGTTTAATTAACATTGAAGCAACAACTAAAAGTGTCACTAGTATAAGAATGAAAGGGTTCCAAATGCGAAGTTCGTGCTGACATTCGACAGCTATTTAAGTACAAGATATATATAATTTGCAAGTTGATCACGGCTATCTCTAAAATTACCACATCCATTCCTGTATTCGGCAAAAGGTTTATGTTGATACATACATGGTAATATTAAGTTACGAAATTTGATTGTAACTATACCAATAAAATACACATGACCACAATTCAATTATACATATGTATATATAATTTTATTTCAATGAGTTTCTAGCACTTTTGATATTAATTTTTATGAAAGTTATTTCAAAACGAAACACAGAAATCGTTTTCCTTTCTTTTTGTTATAGCATGGTCTGACTTATGAATGTTTATCAAACTAATTGTTTTAGGAGTGACTATATGACAAAATTAAATTAAGAATACATTAAACTATATTTTCTGTTAAAGAATATACTCGGGAGAAATGAAAGATTGTTGCTGTTGTTGTTGTTATTTTTATTTGGTGATAAGGACAATGCTACACAATGGGCTATCTGTGCTTTGCCCAACACGATATCGAAACGAGATTTTTAGCATTGTAAGCCTGCAGACTTATCGCTGAGCCACTGTGTCCGTAATGTTAAAATTAAGCTACATTTTAATAACGATAGTTTCGATATATTTTAATACACTTTACTTTCAATTCACTACTTCAATTTAGCAAGCGAAATATAAAAATCGAATAAAAGAAAGATGATACTTGCGAATTAATTGTGTTATGACACTTTAAAAGGGAAAATATAATTCCCTGTTGTTCATATTAAGAACTTTAAGATTTTCAACACTAGCAATGAATAATGCTGGGCCATTAATGCTTGTAAGAATTACCAGCAACCGTTGTAGTAATAGTCCGATTATTGTCCCATTGTAAGTTTCGAAGTTTGTAATTTACATAATTAGCCTTTTAAATCTATTAAAGTTTGTTCTGCAACTTATTTGCTTCTTCCATTCAGATGTACTCTCTGTGCTTCCTCAATATATCCATATAGTTTTGTGTCACCATCTACGTTACTCTTAAGTGTCTGATTCTGTGCTTGTTGAACAATTTTCTTTATTGTCAGTTTTAACGTTAAAAGATGAAGTTTGTTTCACATTCAAGATACAAACAAACAACGCTATGTTCAGAACAAACGTTTACAGTTTTCTTCATTTCTTACCACATAAAGAAATAGGCAAAAAAGCAAATAATAAGACATTTTGCAGTGGGGGGGGGGGAAAGAGGGCGAAATGACAGTAATGTTGTTCTCGAGTCGATAACATTAATTGGCGACTCTTGCTTTTATTATTTATAAGAATATAACTGCACCCAAGATATTACGATTTTATAAGAATAATAATCAAACAGGAGGAACATTTTTCCGGATTTCATGGTAAGGCGTTTTAGCTTCGCGAGGTCAAAGGTATTCATTACTGTTTATGTTACTACAAGAGTAGAAGCACAAAGAACAAAAAATGGTCAAAATAAACTATGCAAATCTATGTGTTCGTTTGTTGAACTTTGCGCAAAGCTACTCGAGGGCTATCTGCACTAGCCGTCCCTAATTTTTAAGTGGTAGAGGGCAGCTAGTAAACATTAACCACCGCCAACTCTTGAGCTACTCTTTACTAACGAAAAGAAGGATTGAAAGTCCCATTATAACGCCCCCACCACTGAATGTGCGAACGTGTTCGGTAATAGAATATCGAACGTGTGATCCGCATATTGCGATTTGATCGTCCTAATCACCAGGCCAATGTAAATCTGAAAGAAGTGTTTGGATATTTTAGATTAAACACAATTTATAGCATAAATCAATAAAGCGAATTTCCTGTCTCTGGAAATTGTGTAATATTTTTCATAATCACACAGCTGCTAGTATATTATATAGAGATATATATTCACATGCTAATAAAGCACACAAACACATGCATATAGTGTATACGAGTGCATAAAGCATATAAAAGGCCAAGCGTGGCTTAGTGGTTAGTGTGTTCAGCCCGTTGCTGATGAAACGCTCTCCTCACTTTGGGGCCGTGGGTTCACTTTAAAATTGATGGTCAAATCCTAGTATTTGACCAGACAAAAGTAGCCCAAGAGTTGGTGGTGGGTGTTGTTGACTAGCTGCCTTTCATCTAATCCTTCAGAGAGGCTATGCGTTGACAGTCCTTTGTGTAGCTTTGCATGAAAGTTATAAAACAAATAAACAGCATATGGCTCGAAGAAAAACTACATAAAGCATAAAACTTTAAAGAAATCAATCATCCATTCAATAAAGATGGTGTAAAGTTATATTTTACCACAGTGAATCTTAATAATCAAACTAGTAAGTTATTATAAAATATGAAGTGAAAAGTATTTATAACTATCCTGTTTGGTTGAATCTTATTTCCGGTAAAGTGACGTCTAAACAATATTAACGAAAGTAAGAAAACCGACAATAAATAAAAATGACATTTATATAGATTCTTTCTATTAATTATAAACTGTTGTTCTACTAAATTACTAATAACTGTTATATTTTCAGATATAGTTGTTGTTTCTTTGTTTTAAGCGAAAGCTATACAATGAGAAATATGCGCTGTGCCCACCACGAGCATTGAGCCTTGATATTTAGAGGTTACCATTGAGCCAATGGGGAGCCAAATATAGCTATGATAATTTTACGTAAAAGAAGCTTCATTAATCACTTACGATAACAACAAGTGGAAACCAACTGACTTTATATATTCTGCTGAGATTTTCTTCATTGATTATTTTAGGCTATATTTGTTTGTTATGTTGATAAGATGATATTGAAAGCACGAAGTAACGTTATACTGATAGATCATTTATTCTTATATCTACACTTAAAATTCTTATTAGACTTAATCGTTTGAACCAGTTATTATGTTTCGATGGTTGATTTAACTTGACTTAATTAAGCTTTGGATGTCAAATGATTTGTGGCTTAAAATATCATGGTTGAGTGCATGAGAGTATTTTGACGTAATGACGAGTTAAAATTGTGGTATCTATTTTATTTTATACATTTCTAGCTTTTAAACTTCATATAATTTATTCATTCTAGATTAGAAGTCAAAAAACATAAAACACCCAAAAGTGCTGTAATTTGAACGTCAAAATTATTGATTATTGTTTGCCCTAGAGATAATGCACAACACTCTTTAATTAACACATCCACGAACAAGATATTACAATGCCACGTGAGTCTGTAGGAGCTTTAGGGTTACAAGTTTAACAGATACTATTGCATGAAAGATATTAATAACAAGTATAGCAAATGAAATGAAAATTTGAATGGATAGCCTATCTGAAAGATGGGAGAAAATAAAATGTGTTTAATGCCTTTCCACGAATGTTAATTTCTATATACGAGGCCTTATAAAGACTTATTTATATATAGATGTTTTGGAGATATCTTGCCCATTCAGCTTTTCATCAATTATTCACAGACTTCTTGTGTATATACGTAAAATATCTAAGTATATTGAAGCTATTAAACGAACGTCATCTATTCTTCGCACGTGAATCAACGTGAATGTTGCACCTTCCCTGTAATATGATGGGTAGAAATGATACTGTCGTAATTAGAAGAAATACGATGAACCGTTTTGTTAAACCACAAAACATTTATTCAGTTGTCTAAGGAAACATATAAGTTTTGTAGATTTCAAAACGTAAACTCTCTAGTGCCTACTTACTCTATTTTCTCTCTCTGCTTGCATATCACTTTAGCTTTTCCTGAGTCCCACAAGTGGGTAGAGTGACAAGATTCCGGACTTAGAAAGTTAAAATAAATAGTACAGATAGTCGATTTTGTAGCTGTATTATAAACACCACCATCACCAACAACAGCTTTTTCCTGAAATAAGTAAATTACAATTGTGTAAGAGAAAGTTTTAGATAGCTTAGTAGCACTGATGTGTAGCTTACATCACCATTACAATATTTCACCTGAACAGCATTCTTCATCAGATCAAAAATAAAATAAAAAGTTATGCGTTTTTTTATCTCTATTACGATAAACTGTACATTTAACTAAACACTTAGTGAAAATTTCGAACGAAATCTGAAGAATAATATTTAAGATGATTTCAGCTAAAGGGAACAAACTGTTTAGCAGAATTTACATTACTATGCTGCTTAGATGGTTTGTATATGCGTTAATGAACAATATTTAAAAATGTACTTGGTTAAGCATGCTATATAAAGATGATTTTAATATGCGAATCAGCAAGTCATCTTACAAACACACCCGATATAAAGTCGCGGTGGAACAGCATGCATCAGTTCTATATCTTGATATTGTTTGGCGTTGCTTAGATAGTGTCATGCTACTGATCGCTTTAAGGAAGGGTATATAACATAACTTTCCTCAGATCATAAAGATGTTTTTAGATCAGGGATTTCGAATTTCCAAAATGGGTATATTCTTTGTACTTGATGGAACTAAGAAACAAAGGAACATGAATCAACAAGTGGAACCAGGACCATCGAAAACAGACCTGCATGAAGTCGTATCGCAGTTGTGGTAACCAAAGAGCGTCGACTAGTAACAGACTAAAGTCTACGAACACAAAGGTCAGTGGCAAAAGCCGTTTACGTGCCCCAGACAACAGAACGCAATATAATCAAAAATACTTCAGTCTCCAAATGTGGCCAACAGGGTATGGGTTCATCAAGGTATAAGTCTCTCAGTCACTCCTCCTTTTCAACTGTTACATACTTCAATCAGCCGTATAATGAAACGGGTATTTATGCTATTCCACGTAAATTACACCTTTTTAGTTGTCAGACACAGTGTTTGTGGATTTATTTGCTATCGTACTGTTAAAACGAGCGCAGGGACGCCGCCATCTTCGTACATTAGATGGATTAAGGAATGTTTCAGAGACAAATGGTGTGCTTTGGACGTGATATCCTTTCGATGAAAGCTACACTTTAGAAATATTGTCAAGACTTTACCATCATCAGATAAAGCATAACTGGACGTGGCGACATGGACTGTAACGACGTGGTGAGGCTTCAAAATCGTTTTCATATAAAGTACTAATCCCCTCCTTCCCACTTGTATATATACTCACACACATACACACACACACACACACACACACACATATACATATATACTGTATATATTATGACACTAGTTTGTTTAAAAGCAATTTTATGGTTATATTTCATCGAATTACATGTATGTAATAATTTACTATCCAATCATGGTCTGCTTCTTATGCCTAGCTAGGATTTCTCACTGCCGCTGAGATTCTTTATTAGTTTGTTTGTTTTATGTGAAGCACAACTGGCTATTTGTGCTGTGCCCAACGCAGTTATCGAAATCTGGTTTTTAGCGTTATAAGTCTTCAGGCTTGCCGCTGACCTGCTGATGGGCATTTTCTTTTGGAAAAAAAAAACCCACCTCGACCTTGGTATACTTAACAACAAAATCCGCCGTAGAGTTAAGTCAAACTAAGCAGAGGAGATTCACTGCGTCGCTTATTACTATTGGCAACAATGTCCGCCATGATATCAAGTGAACTGCAGTAACAGAGTCTCACTGATGCATTGAATACACTTGGCAACAGTCTGCCCAAGAGTCAAGCCAAACGCAGTAATACAGCTAAACTGCGGCACAGATATTTGAGTCATGGAGTATACAGAGGCATATGTTACTCTGACTAGTAAAATCATCATGCTTATTGCTCGAATATTACAATATGTACAGTTTTTGAGTCATGGAGTATACAGAGGCATATGTTACCCTGACCAGTGAATTCATGATGGTTATTGCTCGAATATTACAATATGTACAGTTTGAGTCATGGAGTATACAGAGGCATATGTTACCCTGACCAGTGAATTCATGATGGTTATTGCTCGAGGATTACAATGTGTACAGTGATGGATCCAGAATATTTGCTGGAGGAGAGGAGGAGGTTTTTCCCATCAGGTTATGAAACCTTTCTAACAGTACTTGCGTTCTTTATTGGGTCTAAATATATCTTTCTTTGGTAGTCCATCGGAATGGAGGATTCAAGCTCCTACCCCTTTGTAATTTTCTAATGATACTTTATATCTTTTATACAAATGGGACAAAGAACAAATTAGATGTATAATCAATATCTCAAAATATCAACCAAAGTGTTTTTAAAACAGTATATGAAACTTCACTATAATTTTAGGTCAGAAAAGATATTTTCCAAGAGAAATAAACGTGGGATTAATTCACATTGGTTAATTAAACTGTGAAAACTCGTAAAGAAAAATTCACGAAAGTGTACGTATTCTCTCATGAACCATACTTTTAAATATTGTAAATATTACCCACTTTCTAAGCTACGTTATAAGTATATCGCAAAGCAGTATTTTAAATTTTAAAAAAGAAATGAAAAAGTTTCTTATCTTTTTATATCCATTGCCAATTCATTTGATTTTTAGCGACCTTACTTCAAGTAGCTCTGAAAAAACTATTATTTGTGCCTTTTATGTTTATAATTTTGCTGTTTTTTTTTTTTACTTTCTGCATAATTATGGAACATATAAACACATTCAATAATAGTAGAGACTCGAAACCATGTATGTGTTTTATAAGAATTTTTTTTATATTTCAGAATTTAGTGCAAAGCTATACAGGGGCAATCTGCACATACTCGTACCTAATTTTGAACTGTTTGTTTGTTTGTTATGAATTTCACTAAAAGCTACACTAGGGCTATCTGCGCTAGCCGTCCCTTATTTAGCAGTGTAAGACTAGAGGAAAGGCAGCTAGTCAACAGCATTCATATCAACTTTTAAATTACTTTTGTCTTTTTGAACAATGATACTTGACCGTCACTTTTATAGTTCACTCACGACCTTAAAATATCAAGAGCAGTTTTTCGACAACGGGTCACGAACCATGAATCCTCGTATTCACAGTTTATACATACTTTATATAGATTTAAAGGTGACGATTCAACTAAACCGTTTGCTTTCCACAAATTTCATAAAATTAAAAATAATATACATATATCAAAATGAGAAAAGCTGCTTTAGGTACAAAAGATTTGTAAACTGCTGCTTGTTTCCGTTGACGTGTAGATATTCCTCGAAGAAGATTTATACATTTCTGTATGTATAAATTTCTGACGGTATGCTTTGCATTCGATCACTCTCTTTGGAATCTTCATTTCCCTCGTAAGATTTATAATAGATGTACACCCCTGCCTGCTCTCCTGCATATATTTATGTATGTACATTCTTGAGAATCTGAGTTAGTTCTTTCAAAAACTTATTTCTCTTTGCAAGTTCTTAGCAATGAGACTTAGCATCCAGTTGTGTGTTCATCAGATTTTATCTCCATAGTACAAGCTCCATTGAAGAAGAGCTGTATTTCCCTAACAGATTCGCGTCATAATGAAAAGAACTTTAGATATCTGTGCCTACCTGCATTTTCTCCAAAGTATTTGTATTTAACTACCAAAGTGCGTTACTGCATGTTTACTTGAATATTTCACGTTCTATTGCAAAGTCCTCTGAAAGTCTCCATGATATCTTGAAAACCTGTATTCTCCCAATGGTTTCTATAATATTTTTTATCTCCCTATATAATAATGGAAACGCACAGATCATACATACAGGAGTCACAAGTAGTATGTAACTGTAACTAAACGACCAATTTTTAACTAATAAAATACATAATAAAGAAAATACCCAAGAAATACAGATAGGTTGTATTATGCACTAGTATTTTGTGTTTACTGTAAACAGAGTAGTACACCTTGTTTTGATGCTACTATATATTTATTAACGTATGAGTATTGAATGTTGTTCTAAATGTCCTGTATTGTTCACTGCAATTCAGCCAAGAAGCTTAGTTGTCATTTGATAATCTCATTTTCCATTATAAGCCCATATAGCCGTAACAATATTCATACTGGAGCTTTCTGTAGGCCAAACTATGGTTGCCAGGGTTCCACTGGCTTCCTTTTGTTTAAAGACACATTTCATCACACTTCCTGCATGCTTGGAATTAATGTCATGCTGGAAGATAAATGCCTGTCCATCAGTTTTTTTTTGGCCTGAGGAGGTGGCATGATGGATAAGATTTTGCGTATACCTGCCAATAGTCAGGGTACCATAAATTTTATGTAATTCTCCAACATCATTGGCTGAAATGCAGCTCTTCTCTGCCATTGAACATACTATCATTGATGTTGCCGAATAATTTAAATTTGGATGCGTCTGGAAAGATCACTTTCATTCACCTTTGATAATCCCATCGTTTGAAGTCTGATGCCCATTTTAGCATTTTAGTTATGTTATTTCCTCTAAGCAGTGGCTTTTGAGCTGATGTACATTCACTGAAGCATCCCACCTGAATAAAAACAGTCATTGGTAATATATATACAAGATTTTCACGTATCACATACAGAGTAAACTTTAAGTTACTTAACATCACTTTTGAAGAATATGGGTTGATTCTCCAAGGCTTGTATTATCAAGAGTACCCTCTTCAGAGTTTATATACAGAATCTACTGAAAATCCATCTGTCACAGGAATAGCTTTCACTACACATCACTTTGATTTCTAAATATTAGTCATGTGCTATTTCTGTACTGGGAGTTTTGAGTGCATTCACCACACTAATGCCAGGAATAGTATGACTTCCTGTACATTTCTTTCTGATTGAGTGGATTACAGCTGCTCACAGTGAACTAACAACACATGACTGCACTCTACAGTACTGTTCATGTTTTACAACAGAAGAGAATTATCACAGTAGTATGTGCATTTATAGCTATCTTTTTCATTTTTTTCCATAATAATTTCCAATACTGTATATAACATTTTTAGCATTTAATTCAGCTATTTCTTGCTCTCTCAAGAGCCCGCATTTTTTCTAGCAGGCTCCTCTATATACTGAATGCTCCCTTGATAATGTACATTATTCTAAAGTTTTCACGAATGATCTATTTCCTTCTGCATGTATGCTGTCCTTAGGGTTTACTTCACTTTAAAACTTCGTTTTATCTCTTGAGGCCAGCATTTCTCTCGCAAACTTCCTTGAAGAGTAGTATACTCTCCTGCTAATATTCATTCTTCAACTTTTCTTGAGTGGTGTGAATCTCTCTGCACATATACATCCCGGAGGGTTTAATTTACTTTACAATGTTCTCTTGAAAATGAGAATGAGCAGTGTGTTCCTTTTTCACGTTGTCAAGAGAATTGTTATTCCTTTGCAGGATCCCTAAACATCTGTATCTTCTTTCGTGTTCCTTGCTAGTTTTAGGGATTAACATTCCTTTTGCATGCTCTTCCGAGAAGTTGCGTACTCCTGCATGCTTTCAATCAAATAAGAACAGTTCTGAGTGAATTCCTGAATATCAATATACTCATATTTAATTTTTTATTAATTCGAATCCTCCTGGACTTTCCCCGAGGGATGTGCATATTTCTGCTTTTATAGAATTTGAGAAGTTGCATTAGTTCTAAATAGTCCTTTAAGGATGTAATTTCACCTCCCATGCTCACCAGAACAACTTTTATTTAAAATGCATGTGTTTCCTTCCACGAAAGCACTTAACTTTAAAGTATAGGCCAGATGTGAAACTATTTCACGAGAATATTTTTTCCTACTTAACTAAAGATTGATTATCTTAATCTTCAACTGATGTACTTGATTCATTAAAGTTTGGGCAGTAACGAGCTGACTGTCATTAACTTCAAACACTGTCATTTTACGTCGTGCTAAATATTAGGTCGAGAATGACTGGATAACAGAATCTAAAACAGTGCAACAGAAAGTTGTATGGAAACTGTAAGACGTCCCTGGGGACTTAAGTTATCCACACACTTTTTCTTCCTGAGTAAGCTGGGCCACTTAGAGGTCTTACGTTTTTAATTGGATTCGTTTGATGTATAATTTATGTTTCTAATGACGCCAGAGTAAAGTACGTTAAATGGCTCCTTCCAGTGCTTCAGAAAAAAGGGCGTGTCAAACAAGCCGTTAATGAAATTTTGTACACTACATACCGCCCTTTTAGAATTTAGCCTGCGAAGAAAATGTATGATTTTTTTTTCATATTGTTAAACTTAATGATAATAATAGTTATCTTAAACCAACCTGTTTCGATAGGTATGACAATGAGTTTACATACAGTGTTATATATATATAAATAAAAAAAAAAAAAACTGTTAATGGTTGTGTAATTTTCCAAGAACTTTTTGATGTAAGACTTTCGTAAACTTCGGTTGATTTGAAAAATATCAAATCATATGTTTGGTTGAAAAAATACAATAAGCCCCTAGAAGAGATAGTATTTTGAAAGAGATAACACCTTGAAAACGAGGCCAAGCGTGACCTAGTCGTTAGCATATTTGACTGTGGAACTTCTGGTTCGCGTCCCATTACCGAAAAAAAAAAAGAAGAAAAAAAAACGCCTTTGTTTTGTAAGATCAACGTTGAAATCCTATTATTCGGTCAGACGAGAGTAGCTTGAAGGTCAAGGGGTGAGTGTTGTTGATTAGCTGCACTTTCCTCTAGTTTATGAGGTCAAAATTAGGGACAGCTAGGTAGTAACACTTGAGTAGCTTTGTTCAAATATCCGATAACAAATTAACCTTGAAAATATATTAGTCTAAAAATAAAATAATCTATAATTTATATTTAGATACATACAATTAAGTTTTACAAGTTCATACTAATAAATCAAGTATTTTATTCAATGTCATACTAATTTTTAGAAATAATTTAAATTAAGCTTCCATAGATTGTGCACACTTGGAAAGTAAATAAAATTATCTTAAGTATACATTTTCCAATATGTTAAAATTAATATTGTTTTTATGTTTTGTTGTTTTATAAGACACAACACACTCAAACTGACGTTTATTAGGTACTCAACATTTATTTTTTTTTGCTTTTTTATGTTAAGTTTTATTGAGTAAGTGTTTAATAATATATTTAGTACAAAATACAATAATGTGTTTCTAGAGCACACTTTGATTCCTTCAAACTTTGGTTTTAGCTGATGTATATAATATCGAGAATAGTTTTATATCTATAGGCCAGAAAGGATGAAGAAACATCCGCAGGAGAAACTAATTATGTTTTTTGTTTTCCTTTTTTCAAGGTCTTCAAGAGTTAGTGAAGGCATTTTTAGCTTTTAGTGGATGGCGATGTTTGTTTAAAAAATTCAAATGGATTACAATCCTCCTACTCAACATTAGGAAGTCTGTCTTACAACAAACATTCAAAGTCGTACTTTGAAAATATTTAGTGGTTTACGAAATATTGTGTTGCAAAAAGTGTATCATATAAGTTTGATTGTTTGTTTGTTAGTATTTAAGCACAAAGCTATACATTGGGCTAGTACCATATAAGCAAAAGAAGCATTCCAAATAGCCATGTCCCGAGGCTACTATATTCAACCTTTGATCCTAAGATCCTGGGTTTTATTCCTATGTCATCCCATTCTAAGCAATCTTTATCAGGTTTACACCTGATAACATAGTTAGCAGCTATAACATAGTGTTTAGATATATACTGTTGGCTTGGTATAGATTAATAAACTTATATTTTCAACTTGCACGGCACGTTGTGCGACATACAGTCTAAGCGGCCATTCAGAGACCCTTAAAACTCGTTATAGTAATTCCTAACTTAATACTGCTGACCAAAGTGCTAGCAACTAGTCAGCAGTATCTGCCGCCTATGGTTCTACTGATTGACTTTCCCAGTTATACTATCTCTCGCAGCTTAAAATGCGGAGTTCGTTTAGCAGTCTATCGTGTCTCGAACCTTGGACTTCTCGATCTGCAACTCGTACACTAAGCAGAAAGACAGATTTTGTTTTGTATATCCGTAAGCTGGCGATGCGTCATCAAAGCTACTTCAAAATTAAATATGGATGTTAGTTAATCTGTAAATTACATCAACTGCACACGTAGAAAAAAAATACAGCAAGCTTAAAATTTCTGCAGAAAATAATAATTCAGACTAAGTTGTTTTAAGATCAACTTTACGTTGGCAATTATACAGTCTTCGAATATTTGAATGCAAATCTTCCTCAGCTCTACAAACAACGTTAAAGATACAAGGTTTTTTACTGATGCTTTATAAGGATATAACATATTTTAAGTAACCTAGAAGTACAAAGTGACTCCTGATAAGAAAGTAGGATGGCGTTACGCTGCTATGACACTATATGCAGGATCGAACATTTGGCCAAATATAGACTACAGCTGTTCCAAGTTCTGGAATTCTACTATTCTTACGTTACTGAACAGATCTAAACATTCTTAGATCACATAATAAACAGTTTTAGATTGAAAGAAGTAAGCAGTCAAAACACGGTAAAATTATTGTTCTTCATGTTCTCATTACTAAAGAGGCCAAACATGTGGTAAACAAAAGGATGGACCGTTACAAAATAAAATTCCAATTATAGATATTAATCTGAACTTGGGATTGACAACCATTTTTCATGAATAGTTTTAATAGTGAATGTTCTCTACGACCACCATGTTAAAACAGACTACTCAAAGTTCTAGAGATAGTTGGAAAATGGTGTTGGTCTAAGATGCAGCATCTGTATTAAGAGTTTCCCCTGGGTTTGTCCTTTACTATAAATAGTTTTGTTTTCATATCACCAACTTTATATGGCAGCCCCTATATTCTAACGTGGCTGATTTTATACATTAACATTTTTTTTTATCAGATATATTCATTTTTAATAAGAAAAAAGTGAATTTACAGTTAAGAAACAATTTGTAGTGTTGTCTTATTTAAACCATGAGTTTTTATGTCATTAACCCGTTGACTACTGGCTACTAACTTTCTTAGTAGCCAATGCAAGTCTTACTAGTTGTCATTCTAACAATAAAACTACTGG